>NW_026057579.1:31153947-31203471 GCF_023721935.1 Panthera uncia
TGAAGCCAGACAAGGGATCTGCTCCCAAAACACAACGGCAGGGCAGGCATAGGGCAGACATTACTATTCAAAGGGAAAAAGTCAAGAAGATGAAAGGCTTGAGGTCATAAGCCTCTTTGGCTCCCTTTTCTGCCCTCTGGTCCCCCAGGGAGGCAGCCCTGCCCTGAGGCCCTGGGCAAGAGTTCCGTGTTTTTTGGAAGGACAACACACGTTCACAGCCAGAGAGCCCTACTGGCTCGTCCTGCAAAATCTCAGAAGCCCAGCAGCATTCCTTCATCGTGTCCTGTCTCCGTCCCCTTCGGTCCAAGCT
Organism: Panthera uncia; assembly: GCF_023721935.1. NCBI lineage: Eukaryota > Metazoa > Chordata > Mammalia > Carnivora > Felidae > Panthera > Panthera uncia. The sequence goes on from NW_026057579.1 coordinate 31,154,258, forward strand.
GGCGAAGCCCTTCGGTCCAAGCCCTTCTGCTGAGACAGCTAATTGGATCCATGAGTCATACCTGTAGTCACTTGATAGCCAAATGGTTGTCCAGCCACACGCTCGGTGTTCTCTCCAGACCGAGCGTTCTCATCTGGGGCCATACAGATAGGCTGAAACATTCCAGATCTTCAAGTACTCGTTCCCTTTGGCCTAACAATTCTTTCTTCAATTTATGTCTCCCCTGTCACATTTTGTTATCAGGCAGCAAGGGGAAGCCAGGCAGCAGCCACAATGCTCTACGTAGGAATCTCCTCAGCTAGGGATGCCTGGGGGCTCAGTTGGTCAAGCGTCCAACTCTCGACTTCAGTTCAGGTCACGATCCCATTGTTTGTGGGCTTGAGCCCTGCCTCGGGCTCTGCGCTGACCGCACGGAGCCTGTCTGGGATTCTCTCCCCCCCCCCCCCCTCTGCCCTTCCCCTGCTGGTGCTTTCTGTCTCTCAAAATAAATAAATAAACTTAAAAAAAAAAAAAGGAATCGCCTCCGCTAAATATCCCAGTGAATCACCTACAAGTTCTACCTTCCACAAAACACCACACCCAGTTCCGCCAAGCGTTTTGCCCCCTCGTAACGAGGACCACCTTTCCTCCAGTTTCCAATAACATGTTCCTCATTCCCACCTGAGACCTCACCAGCAGCACCACTGACATTCTTGTTTCTGTCAAGAGTCTCTTCAAGGTAATCTTGGCTTTTCCTGTCAGGCACCTCCAAAACTCTTCCAGCTCTCCCCACGACCCAGTTCTAGAGCCACTTGAATAATCTGAGGTATCTGTTAACAACACCCGACTCCACGGCACCAAAATCGATAGTAGCCAGGGTTCTCCAGAGAAATAGAACCGAGAGGGCGTGCATAAACAGATTTTGTTTAAGGAATTGGCTCGTGTGGAGGCTTGTCAGGTCCAAAATCTACAGGGTAGGCTGGCAGCCTGGTGACCCAAAAAAAGAGTTGCAGCTTGAGTCTAAACTGTGGTCTCTGTCAGGGCTCCTTCCTCTCAGGAGAAGGTCAGTATTCTTCTATTAAGTCCTTCAACTGATTGGATGAGGCCCACCATATTATGAAGAGCAATCTGCTTTACCCAAAGTCTATTGATTTAAGCATTAGTCTCATATAGAAAATATCTTCACAGGAGCCTCTAGAATAATATTCCACCAAATCTAAGTACTGTGGCTTAGCCAAGTTGACACATAAAGTTGACCTTCACAGGGGCGCCTGGGTGGCTCAGTCAGTTGAGCGTCCGACCTCGGCTCAGGTCGTGATCTCACAGCTCGTGAGTTCGAGCCCCGTGTCGGGCTCTGCGCTGACAGCTCGGAACCTGGGGCCTGCTTTGGATTCTGTGTCTCCCTCTCTCTCTGTCCCTAACCCACTCGCATTCTGTCTCTGTCTCTCTCAAAAAACAAATAAACATTAAAAAAAATTTTTTTAACTTGACCTTCACAGTGGCATATGGTTATTTCTTTCCTAATTGTGATGTGTAACTCATTCTAAGGGCCAGAGGTGAACTCAAGCATAGAAACTAGGAAGAAGCATGGAATCCTGCTAACAGTCCTGAATTTCAAGTCAATAGAGACATGCACTGTATGCCAAATGATTGGCCAAATGATTTATCTGCTGTCAGTTTTTTAACTTACAAAATGGGAATCAAATCAATAACCCCCTCATCAGGGGTCAAATGTGATGATCAAAAACAAAACACTTTGAAATGTTAGTTCTTAATCACGAAACCATTTTCTCACCCTTTAAGGAGACAAGTACAGTCTAGGATGCACAGAAAACTTGGCTGTCCATCTTGGCCAATACCAAGATGCCTTGTATGGACGATTGGATGACATCATTCTTATTCTTGCCCCCAATAAAGCCAAACTTAAGTTATCACCATGGAGACTGAAGTCTGACAGCCGTAAAGGCTTTCTCAAAACGACTGTGTGTGCAGAAGGAAGTACCAAGTTCTCCTTCCCCAGGGATGTGGTTTCTATTCTTCTGATGACATTGTAGCCAACTTTGACGACAGGAGTTCGAGAAAGATGGCTTCCAGCTCAAAGATTCTATGGTATGGAATCAAAGTCACATTCGTGGAAAAGATAGACCATTATTATGAGCAAAACGTCTTTTTGTTTAAGTTTATTTATTTATTTTGAGAGAGACAGAGACAGAGCAAGTAGGGGAGGGGCAGAGAGAGAGGGAGACAGAGAATCTCAAGCAGGCTCCACACTGTCAGCACAGAGCCCGATACAGGGCTCAATCCCATGAAACATGAGATCATGACCTGAGCCAAAATCGAGAGTTGGATGCTTAACTGACTGGGCCACCCAGACGACGCTAAAAGTCTTTTTTAAAAGAAAAACTTGCAGGACACCTTGGGTGGCTCAGTCGGTTAAGTGTCCGACTTCGGCTCAGGTCACGATCTCATGGTTTGTGGGTTCGAGCCCCACATGGGGCTCTGTGCTGACAGCTTAGAGCCTGGAACCTGCTTCGGATTCTGTGTCTCCATAGCCCTCTGCTCCTCCCCGCGCATGCTCTGTCTGTCTCTCTCTCTCCTTCAAAAGTAAATAAACATTAAAAAAAATTTTTTTTTAAAGAAAAACTTGCCCCTGCTCCCCAGTTTGGGATGAATGGCAAAAAGAAATGATGATTTAACATTGTCTTCTGAGGTCAATGAGAGAGAGAGAGATCTGGGTAGCTGATTTTGGTCAGTTTTAACCCTCTTGCAAAAAAAAAAAAAAAAGGCATGGAATTAATGAACCAGCTGCCTCATGCTGGACTCGTTCCCCTACGCTGTCTAATTCATCCTTCCCCAAATCCTACAGCTTTGATATTATCTCTGCAGGGAAACAGCTATGGGGGTGGCCAACAACTTGGAAATTAGAAAAAATCGAGTTAATAACAGAGAGTTAATAATAGCACCACAGACACCAGATCAAAGCTGGGATATTCAAATTTAGCTGAAAAAATAAAAAACCAGAATGGCTTGTAAGCCAAGCTATTGTGGCTGGAGCCATTGACAAAGTTAAGCTGAAAGAGCTTGGTCATTCCTAGAAGTAGAGAAAGGGACAGTCACCAAGCTGTGCCCACGCCAGCAGTAGCCAAGGGAGAGGGATCCAGGTCTAGGGATTCAGCGTCCAGGCTCTGGGGCAAGTTTGGCTCTAGTTTGAAAACTGATGGAAGAAGCTTCTGGAGCCTAAGGCCACAGGACACTTAAATTGCATAGCATATAATGCATACCCTGAATGCATTTCTACGAAGGATCTTTCCAATTGTAATTTGCTTTCCCGTGCAACTTGCCCACAAAAAGAGAAGGTGCCATTTGGGCCACTGCAAGCATCTTGGCCACTGTGGTAGTTATGCCTCCCGTACTAATTTAATATATTGGCAATGGGTGTGTGTTTTATATCAGCCTTATGAGTTTCGTTAATGCGAGTCTGTCCCGAGGGATAGAGCACAATCTTGGTGAACTAAAACACGATTAAAGGTCCTCCCTTAAACGATGGAGAATTAGCCTCAGGATTCACCCCGCTGGGAAACATCTTAGCAGACTGACAAGGGGTTTTGCTCAGTCTTTCCGCGTACGGTCCCATTTGGAAGTTCAACACTATCACCCCCTTGCCTTCCTTGAGCACGAGTTTCCTTTTCTGTAGAATAGGAATTTGCTTGCCAGAAAGTAAGTAAGATCGTGTAAATAAAGTAGGTAGCAGAGGTCACAAACACAGGAGCTCGACTGCAGGAACTCAGTTAATGTTAATCCCCTGTGCTTCGGGGCCCCCATGAAGACATTTCCCTGGAAGCCAAACTTCAGGAGCACAGCACACAGGGGCTCCCATTCTCCTAAGTGAGAAGTTCTCCACTTCCTAAGAAGTGCTGATGCATTCAACTAAGTTTCCAGTTGTCAGAACATTTCCTCTATCCGGAGTTCCTCACAACCAGAAACGCAGGACATATTAGGGGACAGTCAACAACTCATCAGTTTCACAAATGCGTGAGAGTTAGAAGTCACACAGGTCCTGGCACTAAGGAAATTAACATCATCACTGTGTGGACGCTGAGGGAACTGCCAGTGTGTTTGCTGAGTCGCGCAGAAATCCCCCAGCCGCCGACAGAAGTCCACTGAACTCCAGGAAGCGGACGTCACACGGTGGCCACGCTCTGGGGCCGTGCCAACTGGGAATACCACGGGGTCAAAGGACCACCCAGCTCCCAGGGCCACAGAAGGCATTCCTGTCCTCGTGGTCACGGCCACAACAATAAAATGGGTCATTGCTGCTCTGGATAAATTTGGAGGTGGGGACGGGGACAGAATGCAAAGCAAGGAAGGTTTCCAAGGCCACTTCCTCCCAGAGCACGTTCTTTGACATTCAAGTTGGCCAGGTTGACAAAACAGCAATCCTTGAAGCATGCTGTCTGTGACACGGATGAACTCCTCCTTCGACTCTTGAATGTTTCAAGATGTATCTTTACAGCAACAAACGAAAATGAAGATTGATGGGCGGAGGGAGCCTCGGAGCCAAATCCTACCCTACCAAGGAATCATGCAGCGGAGCACGAAAGCAGCCCAGAAAGTTTGGCTGGGACATTTGCCAGGATGGCTTGTCAGAGCCACAGCGGAAAGAATCCGTCTCCCCTGGCCGGGACCGCTTCCCTCTCACCTCCCAGAGAAAGGCAGGCATTTCCTAGAATAGAGTCAAATCTCTTTCAGTCCAAGGTCGTGGGCTCCCCTGTCCAACTTGGCTTCCGTTTCCATGCCAGGAAATAAGGACACCAATGCCGTCTAAGCGAAGACGAACTGGACGCGGTCCGCCTGGAAGTGTGGGCCAAGAACGTTCTTCCAAAATCTGGTCTCAGGGTTTCGGGTCCCTCCACTGATTCAGTTTCTGTTCTCGGTGAAAACAAAAGGCCTGAAGGCAGGAAGGGTGGAGAATTCGGAACGCGGTGTGGAGAGTCCAAGGCCACGTTCAGAGAGGGCGAGCTTTGGAGTCAGACAACGCGGGCTTGGGATCCTGATCCCGCCACCGCTGACGGTGGGACCTCAGGCCAGTGACCTAAGCTGACAGAGCCTCAGCCTCCCTTTCTGCGCAAGAAGCCTGATACTATGTTTCTCTCACAGCTGTGCAGCTTAAATGAGATCGCAAATGCAAGGTGCATAATAACACTATTTCGCCGCGCGCTAGGTACAAGCCAAACGTTAGTCTCCTTCCTTTTCAAATTACCTTTTTAGGATTTCGGAGTGCATTCACACCGAAAAGCACTGTTGAGAAGGGTGTCTTCAATTATACTTTACAGAGACTATGAAACATATGGGAGGGAAGATATTGATCCCAAGCTGCCAAAATTATTTTTTTGGTGGAAGGAAAATTCGAATCACTCCGGAGCCGTACTGCGCTCTTCACGGCAGGTGTGCTTGCGAAGTCTTTGACGCTCTGAGGTGGAATATGTTCCTTACGACATAAATAGAATTCTGGGGGCTTCTTCATTCAGGTTGGAGCTTTGAGTGGCAGCGTCTCCAGGAGAATCACTCCGTTGGGTAAGTATCAACACATTTGAAAATGTCAGACGGGGAAGAAGAAGTGTTCTCTCTGGGACTTGGACACCTGGTGTGAGAAAAATCTAACAGAAAGGTGATGGCAGAGAAAGAAGGGTAGAATTCTTACCCTTTCTGTGTAATCCCGTCAAGCAACACCGAGCAAAGCCATAGCTTTTCCTCTTACATATTCAGCGGCCTTTCGCCATAATCCGTGGGGCACGTTGGCATGGAAATACTAAGTTTCTTAGGTGTGAACGGGTTAAGAGCATTATAAGCTTTGTATCATGCAACTCCATCAGCATAGGGGTGAGTGGCTAGTGGGGGCAGAGAAATCAGGATCTGGGTGTCCTATGGAAAGCCAGGAACAGGAGGAAGGAAATGAGTGAATTATTCGTTCTGTACTGTGTGCCTGGCACAGGGTTTGAGACATGGCATCACGTGAACTTCGCATTTTTATGAGGTCAGAATTACCGTCTCATTTTAGAGAATGAGGAAACTGAGTCCAGTGAAATTTAACTAGTAAGTGACAAGGGTTAGCTTTGAAACCAAATTGGTCTAACTTTACTTTTTATTTATTTTTTGAGAGACATAGAGAGACAGAGCACAAGTTGGGGAAGCACGGAGAGAGAAGGAGACACAGAATCCGAAGCAGGCTCCAGGCTCCGAGCTGTCAGCACAGAGCCCGACGTGGGACTCGAACTCACAAACCGTGAGATCATGACCTGAGCCGAAGTCAGACGCTTAACCGACTGAGCCACCCAGGCGCCCCCAAATTGGTCTAACTTTAAAGCTTAGCTTTGCCTGGGGTGCCACACGGACTCACGGACCTCAGATGGGCTCTATCACACCTTCCCCGTCCCTTCGTGATGGAACCATCCGCAGCCCCGGAAGATGAACCGCATGGCTTCAGGTCGAATGGTGGCCTCACCTTAAAGGTTGAAGCAGAACCCGGCTCCTACGAGGGAGGTACAGTTCACTTTCCTTCCAGTGTCCCCTGTCAGAAAGGCCCCCGGATGGGGGCATTGCAAACTTGCCCCCCAAGGCGATCTCCAGCTCAGAACCTGCATTTACCCACAACTGGAGTCCTCTGTGACACGTCCCTGTCTGTCACCCCTCCAAGTGACACTTCAGCTTATCCTATCACCTCCGTGTCCAGAAAGCCACCCACCCATCCCACCCCCCCCCGTCACCCCACTGCCCCCTCCCTGCTCTGAGGGTCCTGCAGAGCATGACTCTGGTGGCCTCCTGCCTCCTAGTCATCACCTCCCAATGCTGGCCTCCATGCGGCTGCTTCGAGAGCGTTTCCCTCCCGTCACTCGTGCATTCCTTCATTCATTCACTTGTTCAACAAATATTTTCCAGTGCTTTCTGTGTGCTGGGCACTGTTTTAAGTGGAGATTCATTAGTGATAAAAATAAGCGAGGGGGCGCCTGGTGGCTCAGTTGGTTAAGCGTCTGACTTTGGCTCAGGTTATGATCTCAGGGTTCATGAGATTCAGGTGCTCTGTCTCCGTCTCTCTCTGCCCCTCCCCTCCTCGCACATGTGCTCTCTCTCTCTCTCTCTCTCTCAAAAATAAATAAACATTAAAAAAATAATAATCTACAGGGGCACCTGGGTGGCTCAGTCCATGAACTCACCGTGGCTCAGCCGAAGGGGCTGACTTCGGCTCAGGTCATGTTCTCACGGTTGGTGGTTCGAGCCCTGCGTCGGGCTCTGTGCTGACAGCCCGGAGCCTGCTTCGGATTCCGTGTCTCCCTCTCTCTGGCCCTCCCCCGCTCACGCCCTGTCTCACTCTCTCTCTCTCAGAAATAAATAAACATTAAAAAAAATTTTTTCTAATCATCCAGAACCCCGACTTCCTGAAGCTTACACTTTACCCAAGGGGAAGCAACCAGGCAAATAGATAAGTATGTGAAACGTACAGGAAGTTGCACTGTGACAAGGGAATGACACGTTAGAGAGGTTGGACGATGTGGCGTGGCCGTGAGCACCTGCAGGAAGTGAGGAATGAGCCGTGCACATATCTGGGAGAGGGCTGCTTCGGCCTGAAGCGACCCAAGTGCAAGGTCCTGAGATAGGACAGCACTCAGGGCGAGCACGGTCCCGGGACAGCAGTGAGCCCAGAAGTGAGGCCAGAGGGCCCGAACCCAGAGAATGGGGGTAGAGTAATGGGAGACACCTTTGGGGGGGGGGGGGCCTGTTGCCACCTGCTGAGCCAGCCCCTCCCACAAAGCAAACATTCTCCTGGGCATTTTGCATTTGTGGACCCTCAATGCTCACAAATTGACAACTCCAGTCTGCAAATGCAGATACTGAGATCTCATTAAGTTCAATGGCATGCCCAAGGTCACACAGAGCAGAACGTGTCTAATTTCATCGTGCTCCAGCTGCTTCCCTGTGGATCTGGGTTCCTGCTGTGCTATGAAGTCAGGACGCGGCTTCAGCAAAATGTCCTTAGCCGTAATGTCGCCGTGGGTTGGATCATGACCTCCGTTCTGAATGGTAAAGAGCTGCTCAGAGCAAGCCGTGGGCTCGGACCAAAATTTCACCCTGGACCACAGCCAACAGTGGGGCTCTATGCTTCGATTACGCCGAAAGCCCTGGGGCTCAATGTCCAGGGCCCTTAGTTGCCCCAGTGTGCAATGGGATTGAACTTCACCATCTAGTCTCTGGCTTCGAGGGGCCCTTGGTGGCTGTGTGGTCCAACGCCCGCATTTGGAGCGGGCGAGACAGGCCCAAGGAGGAGGCACGACCTCCACGAGGCCACCTAGTGGGTCAAAGGCAGGGCTGGCATGCTCAGCCTGGCACAGCCTCCCTCCCTCTACGGAAGGAGTGTGTGAATTACCCTGTCTTAACATCGAAGCGTTAACCCAGCAGGGAAGACAGAGAAAGCGTGGACAGGGGGTTCCAGCTGACTCCTTGGAGGAACCTTCCCTGCCTGGCATCCTGATACAGCGGAAGACACGACTAAGATCCTGAGCGGAGGCGCTCGTCTCGCCACTGTGTCCTTCCCCCCCACCCCCGTGCCCGGAACCTCCCCTCCTGTCCACCGCTCCCAAGGGCGTCGTCCCATCTGCTGGAGACAACAAACAGACTCCTCGGGCAGGGCCACAAATCTTCATTAGGATGGTAACCGTCATCAATGTACTGGAACCGCAGCCGTCTGTTAGCACGCCTTGGTGGCGGCGTGATGGATGACGGTCCAGCCGCCCGCCCAGCTGCCAATGAAGGCACACGGCCGCTGGCAGCGAGGACGGGGGCTGGCCAGGGCGGGGGTCTGCTGCCTCCTTTTGTGCCGTCGGTAGAGCTACCCCTGGGGACTGGGAGGTGCAAAGTCCCCTCCGTGCATGCAAACCAGGCCGGGGTGGGGGACGGGGGGGACACAGGCAGGCTTGCCAGGAAAACCCAGGACACCCAGCGAGCTCCGAAACTCAGATGTTGGCAAGGGAGTGTGTCCCCTGCACTGCCTGATACGCACTCCCTTTGTGTCCGAAGTTCAAACGGAACCGGGGCCCTGTATTTTGCTTCGCTAACTCCGGCCCCCCACAACCTGGCCCGCGTCCCCAAGCAATAACACCGGACGCTCGCTGTTCGTCACGTCCCCGGGCCACCTGCCCAGGCCGCTGGGAGCTGCGCTCGGACAGAAGCCAAGGAGTCCTCGGCATCTGGAGTCCAGGAGTCCGGGAACCTCGGGCAGGCACAGTCAGGTCGCGAGGCTCGGGCAGAGGGAAGGAGCCACCAGGTCCAGTCGAGGCCGTGGGAAGCAAGAGACGGGGGCCGATGGCGTTCCTGAAGTTCGCTGCATTCTGCCAGCTCGTGCTCGGCAAGGCGTTGCCAATGCGGAGGCAGGAGAGGCACGGCCTCTGTCCTGAGGGAGGGCCCAGAGGATGCTGCGGAATTTCCCACCCTAATTACCCTGGACTCACCCTCAGTCGCTGGCCGTGTCATCCCCGCACCTCCTCGCGCCCCCGAAATCAGCTGCTAAGCCCTGACCATCCCTCACCTGCGATGTGTCCCGCGTCCAACAGCACCGAAGCCACCCTGCTGCTCTTTGCTTTACATCCTCGTTGCCTCCACCTCGGAGGCACTGCCCTCTATAAATGTGCCTGTCTCAGGTCACAGGCCACCCCCGCGCCACCTTTCCGGCTCTGAGGCAGCGCAGGCCGGCTGGACGCCCAAGTCCAGACGCACTGGCACGGCATTCAGAGCCCCCCCCGAGGTGCATGCGCCCGCCTCGTCTCCCGGCAGTCCACGCTGCGCACCCCCATGCTGCGGGCACCCGGGATGACGAGCTGTTTCTGCCAAGTGACCCATTTGGATTCCTTCCTCCGGCTCCTCTTTGGAAGCTGGGACTCCGAACACGAAGGAGGGAAAAGCTTTAGCTAAACCTTCAGCCGCCCGCTTAGCGTAGCATGGCTTCTAGGAGGGCTCCCTGTGACCCACCGGGGGTGTTTCGCGACCCCCTCCCCGACGACTGAGACTCTGTGGCTTCGGTCCTGCCCCGGAAAGCTGGTGTCGGTCCGGGTAGAGCCCGGCCCCCTGCGCTGCTCAGGGAGCCGTCTCCCCTCAACTAGAGCCATCGGTCATCCCGACACCAGCCCCAGACCACCCGGTTAGCAAGAGAAGGGGCTCGGTTTCCACCTCGGCTTCCTCATTATCTTCTCCACTGCACACAGCCCTTGGGGGTCGTCCCCGGGCCCCCCGATCTGTGCAATTACACCGCAACCCTGCACGCCCCACTTCTGCCCAGTGTCCCTCAACCTCTTCGTCTTCCTGCCCTCACTAAGGTAAGAGCTAACTGCTCTGGGTCACAAATCCCAAACCTCTGCGGCTTAACACGGTCGAACTTCCCCATCTGCCCGCCCTGCTCCTGTCCTTCCTTTCGATTGCTCTTTTCTTTGTTCATTCTTTTTTTTTTTCCAACTGCTCTTAATCTAAAGAGGGCTCGTGGATAAACTTCCCCCACGCTGATCTCTAGGCCAGACTCTGCCCCCCAGGCCCCCGAAATGCATACGCTCACGTCACGTCTGCTCACGCTGCGTGGGCACGAACAGAGGCTGGTGACAAAGAAGCCCAGAGAGGGTGGCCCGGCACCAGCAGCCAAGACAGCACTCTGCTCGTGCTGTCCACGATGGGCACGCTCCTCCTGACCCCACGCTCCCACCCCACGTGGAGCCCCGTGGGGGTGCGAGGCTCCCCGACGGCAAAGGGGGAGAATGTGTTGGACCCTGAGACGTGGTTCCAAAGCTCCGGACTTGGAACCAGGACGTGCCAACTGGGCTCCAGTCCTGCCACTTTCTACCACCATCAGTGAAATGCTATTTTCCTTCCTTCTCCCGCGAACTCCACTTCCCAGCTCTATAAAATGTGGCCCCAAAGATTGGAATCTACAGAGCAGTGTTGAGGAACAAAGAGAAACAATGCAAAATCAGCACCCCGCGGACCTGGAATGGAAAAACGCCTCTGGCGATCCCCAGCGGTCCAAGACCCCCTTCTGGGGTCCCTTGGTCCACGTAAACGCGCTCACCTCTTCGACGATAAAGCTGTGGGCAGGGGCACTCAGACGTCATATCCTATCAAGCGCTGACCAAATAGAAAGGAACTAGCAAGCTGGAGACTTCAACGTTATCTCTGTTTGGCTTTCCCTCCAACAAAACTTTGAAGATGTTTTCTTTTGGTATTAAGCCACTTGATCTCAACTCAGTGTTCCGTGGCCTCAACCACCCTGGAGTTCTGCGGTTTGCATGAGTTGGACCAGAATCTGTTGCCGGATTCTGGCATGCACTCAAGGTGGGCCTTTGAAGGCAGGAAAGCGCCTCGGCTGGCGGGGGCCTCGGGCACGCCCGGAGCCCCACGCTTGTGGGAAGAGGCTCGCTGGGCAGAACGGCTTGGCGGGAGTTCGAGACGGTTTCCTTCTTGCCTCATGACCTGAAACCAAAGCAGCATAAACCAACAATGTAATCAGAGCGCTGAGAGGCTCTCAGAACTGCATCCAATCTATACAATACCCAGGAAGAAATGCCGGAGTATCGGAGGGGTCGACGTAAACTCTACTAGACTCGCAGCCCAGGTCCCTGAGCCCAGTCCTGAGACCCAGGATAGGAGCCCAGGGGGGAAAGAGGAGGCTGTGTCCACAGCAGTGAAGATCTCGGGTTCTACAGTGAGGGTGCCAGCATTTACCTTCTGGGTGCCGCTCGTTAGCCGTGTGGAAGGGAGCATGTGGGTTATGTAACCCCTCTGTGACCGAGTACTCCCGTGTCTAAAATGGAGCTCAAGGGGCGCCTGGGTGGCTCAGTCGGTTGGGCGGCCGGCTTCGGCTCAGGTTATGATCTCACAGTCCGTGTGTTCAAGCCCCGAGTCGGGCTCTGGTCTGACAGCTCGGAGCCTGGAGCCTGCTTCGGATTCTGCGTCTCCCTCTCTCTCTGTCCCTCCCCTGCTTGCTCTCTCGCGCTCTCAAAAATAAATAAAAACATTAAAAATTTTTTTTAAAATACTATAAAATAAGGCACAACAAAACAGAAGTGTGTTTGTGAAACATTTGCTTCAGTTGTCTGGTAAACAGAGAGACCCCAGGATCGTTGCTCCAGACTGAAATGCGTCCCCCCAGCCCCCCACCCAGAATTCAGACGCGGAAGCCTAACCCCCAGGGTGGGCTTTCTTTGGTGATGTGACCCTTTAGGAGACAGTTCAGGTTAAATGATGTCATAAGGGTGGCGCCTTGATCTGCTAGAAGTGGTGTCTATGAGAAGAGACCAGAGAGACCAGACTCTGTCCCCACCGTGTGAGGACACAGCGGGCAGGCAGCTGTCTGCACGCCAAGAAGAGAGCTTGCGCCAGAAACCAGGCCTGCTGGCACCTTGACCCTGGACTTCCCAGCCTCTGCAACCGTGAGCGCGTACATTTCCGCTGTTCAAGCCCCGCAGCGGTGACATTTCACTGTGGCAGCCTGAGCAGGCTAGGACAGCTGTGATAAAGGACTCACGTGCCCCACGTTCAGGGAAGCCTGGAAGCCGCAAAGCAGCTCAGCCCATCGCCTGGCTGGCTGGACTGTCCCGTCTAGCAGGCGTCCAAGGGGACGCCCGCCTTTGAGCCAACATCAGAACGCCGAAGCTCCCTCCTCTCCCGGGCACTGGGTCTCTCTTGCTGTGAAAAAATGCTTCCTTTGAGCTGAAACCTCTCACCCGGGCGTTTCCGGTCACTACCACACACTCTGAAGCTAATCTAGTTTCCATTCATGTATTTCGATGTTTGATTTGAATTCTCAGAAGGTCCTTCCTCCGTGCAGACCTCTGACCTCGCCCCCGGTGGAGCCGGGAGCCGCTTGGAGCAGGAACCCCCATGAACCAATCAGCTGTGACCAGGGACAGGGTCACGTACGAATATGGCAGCTCCCGTGGGAGCCAGGTAGCAGGAAGGGAACTAGCAGGTGTCCACGGGAGCATGTGCTGGGAAGTAAAAACTTTGGACGGTAGTGGGGGGGTCAGGACACACTGGCAGCCGGTCCGGCATTTAACAGACTGACCAAGGGAAGAGAGGGGGCGCACTGGAGAGATTCAAAAACCATGAGCTTTGAACTTGGACCTGAGCTGCAAACCTGCCACCTATTTGCTGTGTGACCTCGGGTGAGTTATTACGTCCCTGATGCTCAATTTTCTTGAAGACTGGAAGGGAGAAAATGGTACCCAACTTGAGCCTTTCTGACCCTCAATCTTTTTTATCCATAAATGGGAAAAATACGGTCCCTCATTCGAGGGATGCTAGTGAGAATTCAAAGGGAAAATATGTAAAGTCCCTGGCACATGGCTGGTCCTGTGTAAATAAGAGCTATTAATCGTGCTTCTCCAGGTCACACCGAAGGACACAAGGAAGGGCCAGAGGCTGGAAGTTACAAGGAGAAGTCTTTCCGTTTAATGAGCAGCCAGCGTGCATGGCTCAAAACTGGAAAAGGCTGCCGTGCACACAGTAAGCTCTTACTTACAAAGAGGCAGCGTGGCATAGGGAAAAGAACATCGGCCATTCAAGGGCATCTCGGTGGCTCAGTCCATTAAGCGTCCAGCTCTTGCTTTTGGCTCAGGTCATAAACTCATGGTTCGTGAGTTCAAGCCCTGCATTGAGCTCCGTGCTGACAGTCCGGAATCTGCTTGGGATTTTCGCTCTCCCTCTCTCTGTCTCTCTCTGCCCCTCCCCTGCTTTCTCTATCTCTATCTCTCTCTCCCTCTCAAAAATAAATAAACATTTAAAAAAAATTAGTCCACCCGGATTTCTGCACGTATCGCTAATTTCAATGGTAAGCTTCTCAAAACGACTGCTAAACAATTTCAACATGCCATAAATAGAAAGGCAGCCTGCTGTGCAGTCAGTTCTTCTAGATTTGAAAGCTCAGCTCTATCATTTATTCATTATGGGATCTCAGGTGAATTTATACTCTGAGCCTCGGTTTCTACATCCGTTAAATAGTTATAAACTAGATCAACTTGGAAAGTCTGTCAAGATTATAGTTGTGAACTCATTAGGTTGTGCAGACCCTGCTGTAGGGTTTAGCACACAGTGGTGTTCAAAAACTTAACTTTTATGGAATTATACCATGCATATGAAAAGCGCACAAGTTTTTAAGTGGACAGCTCAGTAAATATACCAAAATGAACGTGTCTGTGTAACTAGCACCCAAATAAAAAAAATGGCATATGACCAGCACCCAGAAACTTTCCTCCTGCCTCCTCAGGATGCTACCCACCCCCCGCCCCCCCTTCTTGACTTCTTTCACCATAGATTAACTCTGCCTGCTTTGGAACTCTATGTAAGTAGAACTATACGGGAATGGAATCTTCTGTACCTGGTTTGTTTTACTCGGCATTTAATTTGTGTGATGCTATTAGATGTGGGCGTAGTTTATCCTTCATGCATTTTATTATTATTTTTCAATTTAGCCTGTGGGTTGTCACCGTAAAACAATAATGGCCATCAGGGAAAACTTCCTAACGGCTCAACCAGGATTGCACCAAATGATGGCTGCAGTTCAAAAAAAAAAAAACCACTCGTTTGATATTTTGAATCACAGGATGATTCACTAAGTTTCCCTAGAGCATAATACATGATATGTGCACATCTTTTATAATAAATGAAATAAACCAAGCTGTCGCAGCCAGCAGCTTAAATAAAAGCAGGCATATATCAAAACCTCCATGGACTCCAAGAAGAAAGGTCTAATTAGAATCAGGAGAATACACGTTGCCCGTGCAAATAGGTGAGAAAAGAACCGAAATTTCTCTAAAGTCACCGATGGAGTTGTAAGGAATGGGCAGGTGTAAAACACTGTCGAAAGAACATTGACATTGATGGAACTCATATGGGGCCCTTAGGACGCCAAGGACAAGGTCCAAGGACAAGTGACCTTGGACAAGTTACTTCACTTCTCTGAGCCTCGATTTCTTCATATGCAAAATTAAGATAATACTACCTACCTCTTAGGCTTGGTTTGGAGATAAAATCAAATTCAGTAACTGTGTGAAATATCAAGTAGGCACTTATATTATTAACTAATGAGGAAAATGCCACCCCGTATCCACGGCTCCAAACTTGATTTTTATGTTTCTAACTAAATGGTACGATGAGCGTGTTGAGGCCAGAGGTTGAAACGTACTTATCTCCAGATCCCAAGGGCTTAGGGTGGGGGGGACCGGAAGTAGACGTTGACTTGAACCTTACTTATCATAAGGTAGATGTGTGGTTGTGCTTATGCACTTGGAGGGAAGACAGTGACGCTAATGTCTAGTCGTACTCCCGTATGTCAGCCATTGTGCCAGTCACTTCGCTGTTCTGTCATTCAGTATTGATAATAATTCCATGAAACAGATTTTTATGGACAAGAAAACAAACCTTTCTAGGTTGAGGTCAGGCGTCAGTTACTCTAGGATCGAGATTGGGAGCAAAAGAGTATCCTTCCAAATGCTGGGTTCCTTCCACTCACTGGTTCCCCACCATCCCTCACCATCTTGTCTGCCCGCTCCTTCATTCGTGCAACCAATCAATCAACAAATATTTCTACAGCGTCCCCCATATGCCAGACTCTCTACTGCTATAAAGAGAAGAAAAGACAAATGAAGTCTCTGCCCTCATGAAGCTTACATCATAGCTGGGAGAAGCTAAGTAAATAAGTAAGATTCAGGTGGTTGATCTCTGAAATATATGGAGAAATACAATTCATAGCAGGGAACCTGGCAAGTAGGACCTTTCTGCAGAGGTGACATCTGAGACGAGACCTGAGGAATGTCCTCCGCAGTGGGTCCAGGGGCATTTCCTCCCGCCCTGCTGCAACACTCTCTCAGTTGTTCCTGAACTTGACCCACGGAATACTCTAAGCCATCCCAGGCCTCCCATGGGGAGCAGTTTTGAAAGCTGGATTTACAGATCAGTAGGAACAGATCCCGGTCTGCCTCCCTGCCAAAGTCCCGTCAGCGCTTACAGATGGTTTTCACAGATTGCCGCTTCCCTATCTGTCTGGTCTGGCCTTCTCCGCTCAAGGGAGCAAACAGTCTATTGGAGGTGGATGATTGGGAAGGATTTTCTGAGCATCTTTTATGCAGCAACCGACCCTGTTGGTTTTTACCCCTGTGAGAGCCCTTGACTTATATTCTTTTATCTTCTTGTACCTCTGCCTCCATCGGGAAAAGAACCGCCAGTGACGGAGCGCCTTCTGTGTTCCAACCACCGCACTTCACATACTTATCTGAAAATGCCTTTAGTGATGAGACCCTGGCCATTGCACTCTCATGTTTGGTGACACAGTGTTGTACCTGGTCACAAAGATGGAGGTTGATCTTTCCTCTACGGAAGTATTTATTTGCAAAGAGTGGGAATTCAGGTCCATCGCCAGAACATCTGAAGGCAACATTCTCACCACTGAACATGTCATGTAATGCTAGGTTGTTGTAAGAGAGATGCCGGGCCCAAAGAGGAAGATGAATGTCAGCTATGAGGGAGAAACAGCCTGAGTGTTGAAGTCAGACGGGCCTGGATTCTAAACCTGCTTCACCATAGCCATGTGATTTTTAAGAAATTGCTCAATGTCCCTAAGCTTCTATTTCCCCATTTGAAAAATGAGGTTAATGATATCTGGAGAGGTTTAAAATAGGAATGAAAAAGGTTGGTCCTAGCCAAAGCATACAGTAGGACAAATGTGTCCAAAAGAGAGAATGGCAGCCATGAGCAATATTGACACTGGAAATTTACTATGATCCAAGGCCTGGCCATCAGTTTTGTGACAATAACATGATTTTACAGCCAACACCAAAAGTGCACTTATCTCTCAGGACGGAATCACACTTACCAAGATCCCTGGAATGAACAGAATGTCAACTTTTAAAATGATAAGGAGGACTTTAGTTGTGATCAGAACCTCAAGGTCACATTGGTATGACCACCGCTTTCCCCCCACTGGAAAACACACAGAAAGCCAAACTATAATCAAGAGGTCCTTGCGGGGATGCTGGGCTCTTGTGCTCTAATGCTTTGGACCTGCTCAGAATATAAGGAGAGGCCCCCAGCCCTGTGGGTAGGACAGAGTATCCCCTG
The DNA here is from genome assembly GCF_023721935.1 of Panthera uncia. NCBI lineage: Eukaryota > Metazoa > Chordata > Mammalia > Carnivora > Felidae > Panthera > Panthera uncia. Next base: position 31,171,382 of record NW_026057579.1, read on the forward strand.
AAAGAAGAGAAAAATCCCATCATCTTGAGAAAAGGTAGATCATTGAGGAAGAAACAGAGTGTGGGAAGATGGCGCTTTTTCCTGTCCTTGAGACTTGCCCTTGGGTCCACGTTGGACGGACCAAACATTCAGTCTGAAACAAAGAGAAAAGAATAGTCAGTAGCCCTGATGCAGCCTTGACTGGTGGCCTTAGCAGCCATGATTGATGAGGGGTTCTAAGAGGAAGGAGTGTCATCCCTCCGGTGCTATAAACTCTAGAGGCCCACCTCAGCCTCCAACCCTGAGCCCCCTCCACCCCTCAAATATGCAGATAGATTCACCTTCCACTGTCAACCCCAAAGGATTCGGCTGGATGTTATAAAGTGTGGGGCCACTTCTCTTCTCCACGTACACATGCCTCATGCAGAGTGACGCTCTGTGCATTTATGCAGGTTGATTTGTCGCTATGTTTTGCCCTTTCTGTAGAGAATTTGGAAGCTGCAAACATGGATACCTCAGCCTAAAAAGTGGATAAAACCTAGGAGCCTAGAGACGAATCCTGGTATAATCTTACTACACTGGGAAAGGCAAAGTGCTTGTTGAGTAAAGAAGGATGTAATAAGGACTGAAATTACTTTCTTAAAATGTCCACAGGACCCATGGTGTGGACAAAGGATCTGATGTGTTGTATAGAACCCAAAGAAGGAGAATTAGAGCTGATGGACAGAAGCTACACTAAGATGGGTTTTTTTTTTTTTTTCAACCTTTTTTATTTATTTTTGGGACAGAGAGAGACAGAGCATGAACGGGGGAGGGGCAGAGAGAGAGGGAGACACAGAATCGGAAACAGGCTCCAGGCTCCGAGCCATCAGCCCAGAGCCTGACGCGGGGCTCGAACTCACGGACCGCGAGATCGTGACCTGGCTGAAGTCGGACGCTTAACCGACTGCGCCACCCAGGCGCCCCTAAGATGGGTTTTTATCTCATCTTAAGGTAAAAAATGGGCAGGTCCTTATTCTTGGTAATGAAGGGTAAAGAATGACTCCCATTGCCTTCCTGCCTCACCTTTAGTTCCTGCAAAAAGTTCTCGGAGGAGCACAAATCTGAGTCTCAAGAGGCAGACAAGCTGACAACGATGCGGGGAAGCGACAAACGCACCAGCATCGCTAAGGGTGTTTCATATCTGTTGCACTATTATCATGAACAGGTTCCTGATGAGAGCCTTACAGACCTCCTCTCACTTAACCTGCGCCAGGACCCAAAGTTATAGGTACCATCACTCACCCCACTTGAAGATGAGCAAACAGGCTTAGAAAGGGCACATGACGTGACAAATCAACTAACTGAGCAATTGGACAAACCAAGGACTCTTTGAGGCCTTAGCCACTAAATCATACCTACAGAACACTTGTTGGGGTTGTTTTCAGTTGACTGAGCCACTTCATGAAATGTTTCAGGAGAAAGACTTGCTACTGGGGATCACCAGGCCATGCAGAAGGGTGTTGTCCTGGGGTACAGCCAACAAGAGTGCTGAGCAAATGCCCACCCAAGGGCGACACCAGCCAGCCTCCACTGGGTTACTCCACCAACCTCCACGTATGTTTCTTTCTCAATATTTGTTCTGTTGCTTGGTACACATGTACCCATGCTGAGATTAAAGAACGGGATGTCTTCCAGAGATGTAACGAGGAAAGAAGATCAGGAAAGAGGAAATACCTGAATCGTCCCTTGCCAGGACACCGGAAGCTGCTAAAGGTTGGACCTGATGGCGATAAGCAGAAATGTCTGCTGGCACAGCCTGGGTCCAGGTGGCCAGCCAGAGTATTCAGATGAGAGTGACTATTTTGAGACAGCAGAAGTTCTGAAAGATCCCTCCAAACAGAAGCAGTTCCTCTTTGGAGACTACCTGTCACACTTTGTAAGCCAAAGCCATACTCAGTACAAAGAATTTTGTATCACCTGCTCACAAAATTTGAGTATTGTCCAATAGCTTTCAGTAGAAAGCTGAAATGTCTTAATCTGACACACATCATCCACATGTTTGCCTCCTACAGTAGCCTCTGTCCCCCTCTTCTACGTAGTCACACTTGGCCCCGGCCACTCTGAGTTGCAGGCAGTTTTGGAGCTCAGTTCCTGGTAAGTTTCTCTGTTCCAGTTCTGAGTCAGATGCGGCAAGCACACAATACCATGTCCCCAGCTGAAGACGGGCACAAAGAATAAATAGAACTCATGGAACATCTGTGTGAGACTGAAAAGTAAAGAATAGCAGGCAGAATGGGGAAGAAGATTAGAAGTAAGAGTACCATTGACCTGACAATATGTTTACCATCTTTTTTCTCTAGGATTCCCTGGCTTGGATACGTGTCAGCAGCCCAGAAGTGCGGAACAGGGCACAAACAGAGAAAGGTCCAAAGGAAGTCCTCTAGTTCTGCTCTGAGGAATAGAAGAGGGAGCTCCTAACACTTGAAGCGAGTATTGAAGTCCCTGGGTTTCCTGCCACAGCCTCCAAGCAGTCCCATGTCTGCAGGGACCGTGGCAATAACAGACTCCAAGGGAAGAAAAGCTTTCTCCCCAGTAAAGATATGATTCCAAACAGGTAAAGGAAACCCAATTGCTTTTTTTTCTCTCTCTCTGGTTCTCTCACCACTTGATCCTGAATGCGGGCACAGATACAGAAGGGTATGGCAGAATAGAATAACTAAAACACAAGCTTTCTACCCAGAGGACCAAAACCAAGGAGACCCAAAGAAACAGACAATACCAGAGAGATAGGAGAGAGAGGGACTCAGGAAAGCAACCCCCTTATGTTGTTCCTAAACCCTGTGCCTCGCCCCTGAGCTGCACATGTATAGCAGATCTTATCCTAAACAGCATACCAAAAAATTCAAGAGCTGAATAAAAGAAGAGACACTACCACCCAAACTGCAGAAAGACCACTGGGTGGGGCGCATGCACAGAACAGATCTAAACTCTACTGCAAAAGATCTGAAAATAACACGGTACTCAAAATGTCTAGGATGCGGCTCAAAATTACTCAGCAAACGAAGATCCAGGAAAATTTCAACTTACATGAGAAAAGACAATCACCAAAGGCCAATGTCAAGCTAATACAGTTGTTGGAATTATCTGTAAAGACTTTAAAGCGCTATTACAAAAATGTACTGGAAAGCAATCATAATGCTCTTTTTTTTTTTTATTTTTTTTTTTTATTTTATTTATTTTTTTTTTTTTTTATTTTTGGGACAGAGAGAGACAGAGCATGAACGGGGGAGGGGCAGAGAGAGAGGGAGACACAGAATCGGAAACAGGCTCCAGGCTCCGAGCCATCAGCCCAGAGCCTGATGTGGGGCTCCAACTCACGGACCGCGAGATCGTGACCTGGCTGAAGTCGGACGCTTAACCGACTGCGCCACCCAGGCGCCCCGAAAAAAAAGTTTTTTATTTAAGATAGTATTTATTTATTTTTTTTAATTTTTTTTTCAACGTTTTTTATTTATTTTTGGGACAGAGAGAGACAGAGCATGAACGGGGGAGGGGCAGAGAGAGAGGGAGACACAGAATCGGAAACAGGCTCCAGGCTCCGAGCCATCAGCCCAGAGCCTGATGCGGGGCTCGAACTCACGGACCGCGAGATCGTGACCTGGCTGAAGTCGGACGCTTAACCGACTGCGCCACCCAGGCGCCCCTCATAATGCTCTTTAAACCAGTGGAATAATAGAAAGGCTCAGCAAAGATGCAAAAGAAGAACCAAAAACTATAGAAAAATAAAATAAGAAAATAGAAACCCTCCATGAATCAGCTGAATAGTAAAATAGAGATGACATAGGAAAGAGTTATAAAATTCATCCAATCTGAACAAGAGAGAGAGAGAGAGAGAGAGAGAGAGAAATTATTTAAAAAATGACCAGAGCCTCAGGAATCTAGGAGATAATAAGAAAGGTCTACATTTGTGTCATTAGAGTCCCAGAAGGAGAGTGCATTACTGAAAAGTATTTGAAGCAATATAGCTGGAAAAAATCCTCAATCTAACATGCACCTACATGTTTGAGAAGCTAATTGAATCCTAAATAGGATAAACTCAAAGAAATGCACATCCAGACACATCAGAATCAAATTCTTGAAACACAAAGAAAGATCTTAAAAGCAGCTGGAAGAAAACCATGTGTTACCTACAGAAAACAGTGATTCAAACAATTGTGAATTTTTCACCAGAAAACATGGAGGCCAGGAGCAAGTGAAACAACATTATTTTAAAGTACCGAATGAAAAGAATTGCCAGCTAAAATCCTATGCCCAGAAAAATATCTTTCAGAAATGAAGATAAAATCCAAACAGTTTCAGATGGTACGAAACTAAGAGAGGTGCCTGGATGGCTCAGTTAGTTAAGCATCCAACTCTTGATTTCAGCTCAGGTCAAGATCTCACAGTTTATGAGACCAATCCCCACATCAGGCTCTGCACCGACAACGCAGAGCCTGCTTGGGATTCTCTCTGTCCCTCTCTTTCTGTCCCACCCCGCTCACGCTCTCTCTCTCCCCCTCAAAATAAATAAATAAACATTAAAAAGAAAAGAAAAGAAAGCTAAGAGCATTCATTGACAGCAGACCTACTCTAAAAGAATTGTTAAAGTTCTTCAGACGGAAGAGAAATGAGAGCAAAAGGAAACTTGTAACATCAGGAAGGAAGGAAGGACAGCCGAGAATAATATCCGAGTCGGTGTGAGAAATCATTCTTTTCCGATAGAATTCTTTAAAATATGTTTGGCAGTTGAAAGGAAAAATCATAAGATTGATGGCTTTGTAAAGTATGTTGATTATAGTATTTAAGACTACTATAACATAAAGGGGAAAGGGTTATACATAGTGGCAAAATTTCTACATTCTACTTAAAGTGATAAAACATTAAGAGTATACTATGAAAAATTGAATGTGGATATTATAATACCTAGAGCAAGGGTTGGAAAACTATGGCCGACAGGCCAAATCCAGCTTGCCATCCATTTTTTGTAAGTGATGTTTTATTGGAATATAACTATGATCACTCACTTACATACTGTCTGAGGCTGCTTTTACACTCTAATGGTACAATTGAGTAGTTTGCAAAACAGGCCACATGGCATGCAAAGCCTAAAATAGTTACGGTCTGCTCCTTTACAGAAAAATGTGGCCAAACACTTAAAAAAATTATACAGAGAGTTATACCAAAGGTCACTATAGATAAAATTAAATACTAAAAATTGTACAAATAACCCAAAAGAAGACAAGAAAGGGGGAAACGAGGAACAAAAAAAATAGAACAAATAAAACAAACAGTAAAAGGAAATGCATACGTAATAATATGCCGATGACACATTAAATGTAAAGGATCTAAACATACCAATTAAAAGGCAGGTATTTTCTGAATCTATTGAAAAGAAATAACCCAACTGGCAAAAGCTGCCAGAGCTGAATATAGAAATACACAAATCCATAACTATCATTGGCAATTTCAACCCTCTTTATTCAGTAATAGATGGAACAAGTTGGCAGAAAAATAGCAAGGATATAGGAGAGCTGAATAACTTCTTCAGCAAACTGGATCCAACGGACATTTATAGAGCACTCTACCAAACAGTAGCAGTATACGTGTTATTTTCAAATATGCATGGAACCCCATCAAGTGTCATCAAACGAACCTCAACACATTTAAAAGCATGGAAATCACACACGTTCTTTGACCGTAGTGAAATGAAGCCAGAAACCAATAACAAACAGGTAGCAGAAAAATCCCAGATACTTGAAAACTAAAACTGCACTTAGAAATATGGGTTAGAGAAGAGGTCTCAGAGAAATTATAAAATATTTTTAACTGCACAAAAGTAAACTACAACATCTGATAATGTGTCGGATGCAGTTAAAACAATGCTTAGCAGGAAAGTTATAACATGAATTTAAAAAGAAGGAAGTTCTCACATTAATAACTGAAGTTGTTGCCTTAAGAAACCACAGACAAAAGAACAAAATAAACTTAAATCAAGCAGAAGGCAGGAAATAATAACAGAAATCAGTGAAACAGAAAGCAGAAAATAGAGAAAATCAATATACCTGTTTTTTTAAAGATTGATAGAAATTACAAATGTGTGGCAACTCTCACATACACACAAAAAAGACACAAATTACTGATATCAGGAATAAACCAGGGAATTTTAATACAGACCCTTCCCATCTTAGAAAGATAATAGGACAACACTACGAACAGTAATATGAACATAAATTCAACAATTTCTGTGAAATGGAACAATTACTTGAAAATTACAAATTACCCAAATTTACAAGAGGAAATAGAGAAACTAAAGAGTCCTATAACTATGAAATTAATCAAATATGTAGTTTAAAACTTTCCATGAAAGACAAGTCCAGGCCCAGAAGATGTCTCTTACAAATTTCAGAAACATTTAAAGAAGAAACAGCATCCATGCTACACAATCTCTTCCAGAAAATAGAAGAGGGATCATTTTTCAAGACAAGCATTACCCTGATACCAAAACCAGACAAAGACAGCACTAAAAAAGAAAATTAGTGACCAAGAATCCTCTTGAAAAGAAACTTAAAAATCTTCGACGAAATAATAGCAAATCAAATCTTGGAATATGTAAAAAGAAGAACATACCATTATCAAGTGGAGTTTATCTCGTGAATGCAAAGCTTGTTCCATATTCAAAAGTAAATCAATGTAAGCCACATTAACAGTCTTATGAAGAAAAACCACAAGATCATATCTCACAAAAAAGGCAAAAAATCAGACAGCCACGTAGAGGAGAAACATTTACCTAGGAAAACAATAAACTAGCAATTACATTTTTGCAATGAAATTTTACAGTATTATTTCCTCCTGGAAATCTTCTTTGAAACTCCTTGTGTCACACGTCCATTGAAAACACCACTGCCGCATTTCTCCATCAGGGCATTTCCTTTGAAGAGACTTTTCAAAACCTTGGTCAATGGGCTGCCTCTCATTCAGGAGGTGTATTACATGTAATGATTATCCTTGATATCTTTCCTACTCAGAGGAAGCAGACTCCTTTAAGTTTTACAGGAAAGTGGGAAAAAGATGTATGGATTAGTGTATCATCATCAAGATGGCAAGACAGACTTTACAAAGTGATGTGCACATCAGAGGTGATTCCTCCTTCATTTCTGAGCTCAGCTTATTTTTACTATGTCAAGCACATTAAACTTCAAAGCTTCAATATACTCCTTAAATATTCAATTTATACATTTCACAGCTTCTCAAACGTCACATGATCTGGAGCCACTCACCAGGACAGCTGCCTCTGCTTTGGGCTCACCTGGATGAAACTTGCCTCCTTTGAGATGTTCTTCCTTCCAACCTGATTAGAACAAAGAAGAGAAAAAGGGGGAAGAGGAAAGATCTAGTAGTCCTTTAGAGCAAGTGAGAGGTGGAAAAATGGAAGGACATACGATGATTAGGAAAAGCAGAGAATCTTTGACCTACATGCATTTTAATTGAACAATTCTGGAAGTTTCACAAAAGAGGGAAGTTCTGGAAGTACCCTGCTTTATGAAGGGAAGTTTTGGAACGTCCACAAAGTTCTGGAAGCTATAGAGGAGAGACATCTGCTCTAGAGTAGTTCTGCGGCAATGCTCACGGGGAGATACACCAGGACCCATGGCGTTGCCTTGCAATGAACTTTTTACGAGTTCTCTCTGGTTGCTAGGTATGTGTGAAACATTCTTTCCTTGGGTCAGAGATTTTATTACCTTCCCAATGGCCAGCAACCCGCTATAATAACTGATGGAAAACATTCGCGCAATATTCAAAGGGCTGACTGAATAAACAGCTCATAACAGCAAGCCACATTTCTGGGGAGAAACCAGAGCAACTGCTCCCCATCCAAATAGTCCAGAGAAGAGCACGAAAGTAGCAGGATAAAGATGCCAGTCCTAGTGAAGCCAGCTCAGGACCGCCCGCCTCCAAAACCAACATGCCCAAGAAATAGAGTTTATCCCAAGACGGGCTTTGCTCGTGGATTCACCAGGACCTTCAGCAGCAAGTAGAGACAGAAGTCTCCTGGATACTGGTACAGCCAACGAATTCTATTTGGCCAAACTTAGGGTGTTGTGGTTAATCGCACTTGTCTTTGCCCAGAGCCAGTAACTGCAGCTCAAGTGTGGAACTTACTGGATTTTAAGTTGAGGCTGAGAGATCTAGTCGAGCTTCACCATATTAGGGGAGAAAAAGTAAAAGGTGTCAGGAAGAAAAAGAGAGGAAAGGAACAAGCTACTGATCATTTAACACTTAGTAAATATTTGTGTCTTAAGGATTCTACTTACGATGGTTGCAGTCAAGATAAGACTGAACGAACCTTGCTCTCTTGTGACTTCTCTTGGAAGAGTAAACCGCACAAACCAGAAGGACCTTAGAAACTGAGTGCCTTTAACCTTATTTTTCACCAGCGGCAGAAACCTTTGTTCAAGTGAAATCATCAAGCAACTCACCATAAGAGCAGACAAAAGTATAACTGAGATCTGAGAGGACAGGGGCCCCCTAAACAAGAGGGAAAGCTGACCATAGACCCAGTCAAGAGCTCTGGTTTCTCTGTTGGTTGTGTTCTTCCTATCATGTCACACCATCTCTTTGTGGAGTAATCTTAACACACCTTCTCGAATTCACGTTGCATCTCTCCAATAAGATCAAAAGCCCTGAAGGCAAGTTTCAGATCTCACATACTTCTTTTTATCCCCCACGTCCCACAGACAGGAACTGACACACACACACCAAGACTCAAAATATATCTGTAGACAGACTCTAGGTACTTTAATCGTATCTACAGGTACAGAGCAAATTTGAAGTGTATAAAGTTGTGTTGGGGTGGGGGGATTTTATGCCTCTATCTGGGTGAGCTTCCATTTCGGAAGTAGGTGGATATGTTCTTTCTCTATGGGAGCAGTGTATCCTGAATGATCCATGGGTGCAGGCCATACGAGGAAAGGTGGCCTGCAAGGGTATGGCATAGGCTGGGAGGCCCTGCTGTCCCATCAAATAGGCTTGTTCCAAGTGATAGATCCATGGAGGTGCTGCTCCAGAGTAGATAGACAAGCTTCGAGATAGAATAACTCGATATTTAAGAGTTACAGAAGAGACTCTTAAATACAGAGAACAAACTGAGAGTTGCTGGGTGGGGGGATGGGCTAAATAGGTGATGGGCATTAAGGAGGGCACTTGTTGGGATGAACACTGGGTGTTGTAGGTATGTGACGAATCACTAAATTCTACTCCTGAAACCGATACTCCATGATATGTTAACTAACTTCAACTTAAATAAACAATTTTTTTAAAAAAAGGTAAAATAACTTGTGTGTGTGCACGTGTGTGTGTGTGTGTGTGTGTGTGTGTGTGAAGCTGGGCAAACACAAAACTGCAGGTCGGGCAAAGATTAGCAAGCCGAGAGGTCCAAATAAGTCAGGATGTTAATTCAGCTAAGTTGGGGGAATTAGTTTATTAAAAATTAAAGCGTTCTAATATCGTTGCATCGTTAATCGCGTAACCATGTCTTCGAAGAGAATGATCAGTTGGCTTCTTAACTCGTCTTCCTCTCCCTTGACTGGGACATAATATGTTCCCTTGATGTGGAACATAACTAGACCACATGTGGGCTCGTGACACATGCAGGCCTCAGTTCAGCTCAATAAACACATACCGTTCATCAGGCTCTCTGCTAAGAAAGACGATAGCAATTTCCCTGACTGCAACAAACACATAGATGCTCCTTTCCTTCAAGAAGAGGAAAAGCAAATCCCTGCCTTCAAAAATCAAATAGCCTCTTCAGAAACTGTGCGGGTAGTTTTAACACAGGGGGCGGTGCTCCCTAGCAGATGCCCCGTGCGTACATTTGTCGAAGGAATGAATGAATGATCGAGGTACAGTTTGGGGTGTCGAAGGAATGAATGAATGATCGAGGTACAGTTTGGGGTGGTGTGGGAGTCTAGAGGGGGAGAAATGAGCACAGCCTAAAGTAGGAAGTGATGGTCAGAAAAAAAAAAATCATTTGGTACCAATGTAATAAGTGTAAAAGGACTCAACACTGTAGAGCCCTTCGTATTTTACAAAATTCTTTTGCATGAAACAGCTCACTTACACTCACTACTAAGTAAGGAAGGCATAACTCTCCCTCGGTTTCCAGAGAAGGCACTAGAAAAGAAAAAAGCTGGCCCGGGTCAAGGTCGCCCAGCTCGTAAGAGTCGGAACTGGGACACAAACCCATTCATTCCGACTCTAAAGTTTGTGTGTTTCCCAGAAGCCCGTGCTGCCACTGAGACTCACCAAGTCTCTGTTCTCTTCAGGGAACCTCACGTTGAAGATGTGCTTTGCTCTACAGTTTCCAGTCGGCTCCTAAGGGGGCATTTGACCTCTCATATGGGATCGTGGGGAATCTTCCTTTCAAACTTTGGGGAGCCATCACCATGGGTATGATAGTTTCTTTTTCTTTCCCTAGCCCCATCACATAGAAAAAATAAATGGTGAAAGAAAGAAAGAAAGAAAGAAAGAAAGAAAGAAAGAAAAAAGGAAGCAACATTAGCAGTAAATAACTCTAAGAAAATAGTAGACTACATTCCTTAACAAAAACACATTGAATGAATGCAGATGATTGTCGGTCACAAATACAGAGAGGTGTTTTTAGCAAAATAATGTCCCCAGGCACACACGCAATGTTCGGCTGTAGCTTGATCAACTCACCTATGGGGAGATATTAAACCACTGTTTGCAGTTTTCTGTGAGCACTGTGCCTCCTTGCATATAAATGAGAAATCGCTCAGGCTGTTAATGACAACTCAGAACACAAAAGGCTGCATCAAAGCATAGTGCTGTATTTATGAAATGGTAATTACGTTTGGAAAAGTCCCAGCCCTGTCTTGTTCTCCCCCTCGGAAGTCCTCCCCAGACACCCCAGCCACAGTCTTGTATCCAGATAGAGCAGGAATCCTAAAGCCCCTCCCTTTCCCGTGCCAGAATATTCCATCCATCACCTCATCCAGCCCGCTCCCCTCCCCTCCCACCTCCCCATGGCCAACCCACTCCCTCCTCCCCGTCTCAGCAGCCCAGATGGGGGCTCTCCTCTGTCCTGGGCTGTGGCCCTCACCTAGCCTCCCTGTCTCCAGCTCCCAACCCCGGGCCTTCCCCTGTGCTGCCCGAGTAATCCTCGAAGAAATCACAAAGGAGAGCATGGCACTCTCAGCCCCACATCGGAAACCCTCTACTCTTTCTTCTCACTCGGCTAGCTCTGCAGACAAGAACTTGGGTCCTTCACCCCCACAGCGTTACGCCGATAACACTGACCATATTTCTTTAATGGGAAAAATACATCATAAATAACAAAATGACAAGCATAATATTAACCGCAGCAATTTAACAGTTTTGATGTTGGGCTGTCTTCTATTTAACAAGTACAGACAGTGGAGTAGAAACGTTTATTTTTATTCTTCCCTGACAAAAAAGTCATGATTAAATTGACAGTGACTTTTCAATCAAGGAAATGCGGTATGAAGGAAAAAAATTAGGAAAAACTTTGCTCCTACTCTTGAGAAATAGGGGGGAAGTTTTGAAAATGGAAGTGTCCCCTTAACGCCTTTGTTATGATTTGGGGGCGGTGGGGGGGGGGAGGGGGAAGAACGTGAATTTGAAGATAGAAGGGTCTGAGTTTGGTACAATTCTGATAGTTTAGGGATCTTTGGCCTTGGGAAAGTTATGGAACTTCCCAACCTTGATCTTCTTTCTTTGTGAACTGGGTATAAGATCTACCTGAAGTGTTCTTAAAAGGATAAAATTATATACGATGAGTTACACACCCAGCGCGCTCGCACAGGGAAGATCACGTAAATACAACTTATCATATTGGGGATTAATATCACCACTGTCATGTTCCCCCTCCCGCCTAAAAGCATTGCCTACATATCGCATCACTCTTTTCCTCAGCTGCTGTTATTTGTGCCAACTGTAGAAAAAAATAGATATAGTTTAACGACGTATCAGCAGAACTCTGGCTGTTTACAACATAAAAATACATTTTTTAAATACCAGTTAAAAAATTTTTTTGACGTTTATTAATTTTTGAGAGAGAGAGAGACAGAGACAGAGTGTGAATGGGGAAGGGGCAGAGAGAGAGGGAGACACAGAATCCGAAGCAGGCTCCAGGCTCCGGGCTGTCAGCACAGAGCCCGACGCGGGGCTCGAACCCACGGACCATGAGATCGCGACCTGAGCCGAAGTCGGACGCTTAGCCGACTGAGTCAAAGAAAATCCCACCCTAGCCTATCTTTCCCAAGTAATTATAGAAGTTCCAAATTTACTTTTGCAAGGAAAATGTGTAGACGGCCGACCAGAAGCGAACGGGCTGGGATTGGATTGGTATTTGGTATTGCTCAGAGTCAAAATGAAGGACATAATTGTGTTGCAGAGGAAACTTAATAAAAGTCAAGATGGACTTTTATCCTTAAGTCCTCTGTTGTCTATCTTGTTGGACAGGAAGCAGTCGGACCTCTTCCCAAATGTGCCCTATGCCACCTCGATTAATTCAGCAAGCAAGACAGAATCGGCTGCGTAAGTATCAGTCAGGGGCGGAATGGGGTGCTTTAAGGACAGTCCAAATCATGGACGCACTGTGCCAGGAGCCTTGTCAGCCAATCCTGGCACCTGTCCAAGAGATTTTGTCATTTTAAATTCATCAGCATAATCTCGCCCCACGCTACCTGGGCCAAATGTGAGCAGAGACAGCGAAAGGAGTGCGCACGCAGTTGCTCAGAGACGGCACGAACGTGGCCATTGCGACTGAGGTCTGATCAGCGCCTGGTGCCACACATCCGTGGGACAGGAGGCAGGAGGGCGCAATGAGGAGACTTAATTACAACGTGTTCCAGCGGCTCACGGCGCTGCCGGGGGAGGGAGACCTCATGGGTGTCATGGCAATTACGGATCTCCACGCGCATTGGAAAATAACAGACTGTGACACCGACAAATGGTCACGTTGCCATCTCATCTCCACAGCGATTGGACATCCTGGGTATCAGGGCGGAACTGAATTAGGGGAAGAGATGGCAGGGTCACTTCCCAGCCCGGCTTCCCAATCCCTCTGTCAGCCGCAGGAGACACCTGCCAGGATCATTCTGGCAGCCCAGGAACCACACCCCCCCCCCCCCCCCCCCCCCCCCGCCCCCCCTTCCGCCACCCCCCCCCCCACCATTGGGGCACCCCAGCACCCCCCCCCCCCCCCCCCCAGCCCAGCCCAGGCTCCTGTCTCAGCAACTGACAACACCAGGATGGGTTCACATCAGCTCCCTGGCTGCCGACACCCAAGATGCTTAGAAAAATACAAACATGCGGGGGACTATGAAGTGCTTATCCTGAACACACCCGAAGAGCTAAGCTCCCAGGACTCCTTTGCTCGGCCCTCTCACCTCACCTCATTCTCCGAACCCCTTGACATCACCCTCTACTTGCTGCGTGGCCTTGGGGAACTCCCCCGCCCGTCCTGGATCTCAAATCTCCTTCTTTAGTACGGGGTTAGGAGAAGCAACGAGCCTAGATCAGAATCACCTGGAACGTTGTTTAAAACTCCAGATTCATTTCCTCTACTGAATTGGTATCCTCGGGGGAGGAGTCTCAGGCATGTGGTTTTGGGTTTTTTTTTATTTTTTTAATGTTTTTATTTATTTTTGAGACAGAGAGAGACAGAGGATGAGCAGGGGAGGAGCAGAGAGAGAGGGAGACACAGAATTGGAAGCAGGCTCCAGGCTCTGAGCCATCAGCACAGAGCCCGATGCAGGGCTCGAACCCACGGACCGTGAGATCAGGACCTGAGCCGAAGTCAGAAGCTCAACCGACTGAGCCACCCAGGCTCCCCAGGCACGTGTGTTTTTAACAAGCTCCCCAGCTCCCAAGGCTGACAACTCTGTACCAGTCACCAGATCAGAAAACCAGAAAGGACGGGGTGACCCATAAGGGGCCATTCTCATTCCACAGCTCATCCAGCTGTTCTCCAGAGCATAAAAATACACGTAGGACAGTCCCCAGGTGTTTACACAGAAATGGTCTTACTGCAGCCCCTCTGAAGACAGGGTCCTGTGGCATCTCCTCAGGTCCCACCAGAAACACCACTTCGTGCAGGAGGCCCGCTGACCCCAGACCAGGACCCATGGCCCAGCCTCATGCTCCTTCCACTGCCCTAATCATCAGACCATCTCATTGTCCCCCCCCTCCCCCCCGTCCTCTCCCTCACGACTCTGTCTCCAGGGCTGACGCATGGTAGGTGCTCAATAAATACTGGCTGAATGAACATGTGACAGATGGCAAAACTGAAACTCAGGAAGGTCAAGTAACTAACTCAAGGTCATAATAATTTGAAACCAGGGCCGTCTAACTCATGAGATGGTCTTCATATTGTCTTCAATATTCTTCCAATGGCTGGCCTCTATCTTTGCGAGAGAGCTTGGCAGGCATTTGCTCAAAACTCTGCCCCAAGTTTTCTTAGAAGTTAAACAAAACAACAACAACAACAACCATCCTAAGAAGGCTAGCCCACTCAGGAGACATTGACCAACAGGATTAGAGAACTCAGGTCGTCAGGAGAGTCCTCCTGGTTGGGGAGAATGGCTTTCTGATCCAGCCCTAAGTAGAGTTCCCTCCCCACCATTGGCCAAGAGCCCTCCACGCCGTCTAGCCCACGTGCCGGTGTTTTGCCTGATTCCTCCTTAGCAATCATGACACTCCTGTGAGATATCCTGTGAGACAAAGATGAAAATCCCCATTTCACAGATGAAGATACTGAGGCTCGGAGGCATTAAATTCCGGACCAGGGCCCCTCAGCTCGTGGGCAGTGGAGCAAGCCCTGGCTTCTCCTTTCCAGGCAAGGAAATAGACAGCATGGGGTCAAGAGTTACACTCCTAACTTTATTAAGGCAAGTTGGATTTCAATTGCATGCTAGAAGATCGGGTTCTTTATTGGCCTGATTTTTAGCTTGTGATTAGGAATTCCGTGTCATTCTTGGCCCCTCTAAACTTAAGGTTTTCCATCAATATTAACTTTGCTATTGATTTGCTGTCCTGACAAGACAGTTTTCATGTCTTTTTCACCTTGTGGCTTGGACTAGGCCATTTTGGCAAGTTAATCAGAAAATTCCACCAACGGGGGTTCCTGGGTGACTCAGTCGATGAAGCCTCCGACTCTTGGGTTCGGCTTGGGTCATGATCTCACGGTTTGTGAGTTCAAGCCCCACATCGGGCTCTTCGCTGGCAGCACAGAGCCTGCTTGGGGTCATCTCTCTCCCTCTCTCTCTCTGCCTCTCCCCCCAGCTCGCCCTGTCTCTGCCTCTCTCAAAATGAACTTAGAAAAAAAAAGAAAAAGAAAATTCCATCAATGGCACGGTTCCGGCCATACGTACACAGTGGGCCAGCATGAGCCACGATGGCAGCAGGTGTCCCAGCTCTGACAGTGGCATCGTGCAGTTCTGTTTCTGCTCTCCATGCTGTTCGTGGAAATGCCTGCTCTTTCGGTCATTGAGACACCGATGACAAAATCGTCCCGCCCATTAGAAACGAGGAGCGCTAAGTAAACCATACTTCGTTTTTATCCAGGTGCTGACAGTAGACTAAAACCTTCAGTTTTAGCAAAAGGCAAGAATGATGCTAGACCTTGGTGCCAAGCAGAGGAGAAGGGACAACATTAGGGTGACTAAGGGACCAGGCTTGAGAGTCAGGTGGCCTGAGTCCAGGCTCACCCAAGCTGTACCCCCTCCGTCCACCCCCCTGGGGAAGCCGTGTTACCTGGAGAAGTTTGGTCGACCTGTCTGCTAAGGAGAATGCTAGCACCTACCTCGAACAAGTCAGGGGGTAAGGACTAAACGAAGCCCTCCCGAGGAAGCAGCCCAGTAAGGGCCTAGCATAAGGTAAGTGCTCAATAAATAGGCCTTTGGTGATTTCTTTAGTCACCAGACCTCGTCTCCAGACTTCCTGCCTGCAGATGCTTTCCTGCTATACTCTGCTCCCACCCGCTGCCTCTGCCCCCACTGCCTGTGGACCGCACCCTCCAGCCTCCGTCCTTCGGCCACAATCATGCCCTGTGTCTCTCACCAGGCAATAAAGAAGACATCCTGAAGAAACAACTTCGTCACCTTCAGCACTTGAAAGTGACCCCAGCCACCAGATCAAAAGAAGAGAAGGCCCGACAGCCTCACATCAGAGGCTCTGGCCACCCCAGGGATGGGCAGCCCCCCCATCCCCGCCACCGCCACCGCCACCAGAGACACGTGCCTTCAATTCGTTGCCATCACTGCTCTGCACAATGTGTGAGCTCACCTCATCCAACCTTCCCACGAAGATGCTATGAAATTTGGTCTGAAATTGTCCTTCCCTCTCATTTTTGATCGATGTTGTTTCAGCCAAAACTGCAAGACTTATGCCACAGCCATTTATAAGGTTAGTCACTGAGGCTCGTGAAAAGGACCCTGCACACCGAGCAGCCACCCCGGGACCAGAAGCCGCACAGCGTGTGGGGAGCCTCCCTCGAAGGAAAGCGCATGGGGCCACAGCACCTGTGTGTCACTGAGTGACACCAGATGGCCTGGGATGCAGGAAGAGGGAGGTGCCCCGGGTCTATCCGGTTATGCCCTTGTCCTGAAATCAATCACCAGATGCTTAATTTTTAATAAGTAATACATGTTTTTGTGGACCCTGTGGAAAATTAAGAACGTACAAGATTAAGAATAATCTCTAATCTCACCACTCACAAATGACATCGGTGACCATTTTACCAGCTATACCAGGGCATTCGTAAAAATAATACCTATAATATCAACAAGTTGACAAACATTTAAGTACTTACAAACATATGTTTATACAAATAGCATAATAGTCATATATTTATATAACTACTTTTATTGTATATTAATTTATGTTGTGTAAGTATATATTTACATTTGTATACTGTATTTTTGGTATGTATTTGTTACATGCATGATGTTTATTTATACAACGTGCAAGGGTATATGATTTAGAAGATATATCACACGAGTATATATGTTATCACATGTGTGCACACATTATAGATACTTAGACTTACAGATTTAGATATGACTATCCCCACTTTTGATGTAATAAATAACGCTATCATGAATGTCCTGTTACAAAATCATCGTACGGCTGCTGATTCACTTCTTTGGTGTTGGGTAGGGATTAAGAGTCCATTGTTCTCCAACTGCAAGAAACACCACATTATTTTTTTTTCAACATCATCTGAAGCCTCATTTAGGCTCCTCATTCGTCAAGGCCAGCGAGAAAACCACCTGAAGTGATTTTATGTGGTCCCTCTCCCTGTGGTGCGTTGTGTCCGAACCAGGAAAACAAGGCCCTGAGTCTTGGTCTGGATCGCTCAGCAGTGCCATTGCTCTCCGGAAGGCCTGGCAGGCCCTTCCCGGCCCCTGACAGTCCCCTGTCAGCTCCCACCCTGGTGCCGGTGTGGCTTCCACACCAGGGCCTTGAGCTAAAGCTGCTCACTGCCCACACCCCCCAGGCACCTCCTGGTGTTCCAGACCCCACAAATGAAGGGCTCCCCGTCTCCTGCTGAAGGATCCGTCTCATTTCTCTTCTTTCGATACAGGTAAGTTCTTCACGTAACTTGCGATGCATTTGTAATGCCTCACTGAGGATGCTAGGTCAAGGGCTAGAGATATTTTTTAAGACTCTTTTAAAAAGCCTTCAAAACGGTCTATCATGAAAATATCATCTATACAAAACAATATAGGAAATGAATAAAGTATGCAGAATTACAACACGGACACCATTGTGATCCGAGTGAGGAAGATTCTTAACGATTCATTGCGCATTCCTCTCCCCCTTTCCCTCATCCCACCGGAAAACATGATCCTGAATTTTGAGCTTATGGTGCCTCGTTTTCACATAACCAGATAATATCTATCTCTAAACAATTGTGAAGTCTTGTATTTTTGAGGACTCTATACAAATAACATATTCTTTAGAAACTTGCTTTTATCATTCAACTTACTGTACTTTTCTTTTAAGCTTCACTGTTGTCGATGCACGAAGCTAAGTTTCATTCACTTTGCCAAAGTACGGTAGTCCGTCAGGGGAACAACCACAATTTATCTATGCGTTCTCCTCTTGATGAACATTGGGGTTGTTTCCAACTTTTTGCTATTACATGCAACGTCACATAGGTCTGCAGTCCTGCATCACACAAACAAGGGGATATTTGTTGTGTGAGCCTATGAGGGACGAGGTATCACTGAGTCTGACGTACCACACGGATCTACCTGAAAAGATAATGTCAATTTTCCCGACATGTTCATACACATTTCACACCCCCTCCAGCGTGCTGCAAAGTTCTGTTTCCTATTCTCAATACAAACATTTTGCCCGTCTGTCTGGGGGGGGGGGGGCGGAAATGGTGTTTACTTGGCATTGATTCTGCATTTCCCTGATTTCTGAGGACATAGAGCATCTTTGCATATGCTTATGGGACATTTCACATTTCCTTTTCTCTGAAATGCTTGGCCTAGTTCTAGTCCAATTTTTTTCTATTAGATTCGTCTTCTTTGTAGGTCTTTAGCTATCAAAAACATCGTAGCTGTTGAAAATGTAGATTTATAGTTTGTCTTTACACTCTCCGTATGGTTCTTTGATAAACCACTATCATGTTTAATGTTTTTATTAAAGTATATGTATTTTTTTGTCTCATAGAAGGAGCACGTGAGCAGAGGGGAGGGACAGAGGGAGAGAGAGAGAGAATCTTAAGCTAAGCGTGGAGTTCAATCTCACGACCCTGGGATCATGACCTGAGCTGAAATCAAGAGTCCGACGCTCGACTGACTGAGCCACCCAGATGCCCCAATTAAAGTGTAACTTACGGATAATAAACTTCACCTATTTTACATATCCACCTTGAAGAGTTTTGACAAACATTTCACAGGTAAGCAATCATTCAAAGTGCATACTTCATGGTAGGGTTCACTCTTCGCGTTTTACGTCCTATGGGTTTGAACAAATGTGTAATTACTACATGTACGGACCATCGTAGTATCATAAGTGTTTTCACTAAAAATTCTCTGTGCTCCAGCTACTCATCCCTCCCTCTCCCCCAATAACCACTGACCTTTTTGCTGTCTCTGTAGCTTTGCCTTTTCCAGAATGTCCCATAATTGAAAGCATAGAGAATGGACACTTTTCCGATGGTCTTCTTGTACTTAGCAGTATGCACTTAAGTCTCCTTCATCTCCTTTCCGTGGTTTGATAGTTCCTTTCTTTTGGGCACTAATGATACTCCAGTATCTGAGCGTACCCTGGCTTATTCATCCATTCACGATGAAGGACATCGTGGTTCCATCCAAGCTTGGGCAATCCTGAATAACGCTGTTACAAATATCCATGGGCTGGATTTCACGTTGACAGAAGTCTTCAACTCCTCTGTGTAAATATCGAGGCGTGAAATTGCCTAAATACGTCCAGTTTTGTAAGACACCATCAAACTGTCCTTCCAAGTGGCTGCACCACTCTGCATTCCCACCAGCACTCAGTGAGAGTTCCTCCTGCTCCACAACGCTGTTGGCATCGGGCATTGTCCGTGTTCTGGATTTGTGTCATTCTAACGGGTGTGCAGCAACACCTCGTGGTTGTTTTCGTTGGCATCTCCCCGATGATGTACGACGTGGAGCATCTTTTCATAGGTTTATTTCTCATCTGTGTATCTCCTTCGCTGAGGTATCTATTGAGGTCTTTGGCCCGCTTCAGTCAAGTTGTTTTCTTTATTGTTGGGTTTGAAGGGTTCTGTGCATATTTTGGATAACCCTCCTTTGTCAGATGTGGCTCTTTCCAGTATTTTCTCTCAGCCTGTGGCTTGTATTTGTATTCTGTTGACAGCGTCTTCCACAGAGAAGACATGTTTGAAGTTGGCCTTCTCATTTCTTTCCTTTCATGGCCCATGCCCCTGTGTTCTGTACGAGAAGTGACCACCGCACCCTGCGCCCTATAAATTTTCTCCTATGTTGTCTTCTAGGAGCTTTGCATTGTACGTTTAAGTCTGCGATACATTTTGAGTTAATCTTTGTGTCAGGTGTAAGGTCTGGGTCTGGGTTCACTTTTTTGCATGTGGATGAAAGTTAGTTCCAGCACCGTTTGCTAAAGGCCGTCTCTGCTTTATTGTGTTGTCTTTGCTCCTCTGCAAAGATCCAGACTATAATTATGTGGGGCTTGGTTGTGGTGTATGATTCTTTTTATATGTTGTCAGGTTCAATTTGCTGATATCTTGTTGACAATTTCTGTATCTATATTCATGAGAGATATTGGTGCGTAGCTTTCTTGTGATGTCTTTGTCTCATTTCGGTATTTTATGGGAAGGTTTTTCACTATGAGATATGCAGACAGAGATGACTATTCAGATATTTTATTTCTTCTTAAGTTTCTTTTTGTAAGTTGTGTTTCCCATGGAATCTTTTTTAATTTCTTCAAAGCTATTAAATTTATCGGCATAAAGTTGCTCATAATATTCCCTTACTCTTCTTTTTAATATCCTTAGATTCTGTTGTAATTTCTTCTCTTTCATTCTTGATGTTGATAGTGTGTGTTTTCTTCTTAAATTTTTATTTTTTGACTAGTCTTACTGAAGGTTTATAATTTTATTCATCTTTTCAAATAACAAAATTTTGGCTTTGTTAATTTTCTCTACCGTTTCCCTGATATTACTTGATTGACTTCTCCTTTGATCTTTATTACTTCTTTCCTGCAACTTTTCATTTGTACCCTTACCTAGCTTCTTAAGATACAAACTTATACCATTAACTTTACACTTTTCTGATATAGGCAAAGCTATAAATTCTCCTCGAAACACCACTCTACCTGCGTCCCACAGATGTTGATACGCTACTTTCATTATCATTTGACTCCAAATATTTTCTCATTTCTACTATGACTTCTTCTCTTTGACCCCTGTGGTTTATTTAGAAGTACATTATTTAATTTTCAAATAAGCAAATGAAAAGAACAGTAAGCCCAGAGGCAAATCCACCCCTACACAGACACTCGATTTATGACAAAAGTGACTGCAGATCAATGATGAATGGACGGTCTTTTTAATAAATGGCGCTAGGACAATTGAGTATTTATGTGGGAAATATGAAATTGGGTTTCTACCTCACACATAACTATATTAAATCAACTCCAGGTCAACTAAAGACTGAAATGTAAAAGAGCAAATAATAAAACTATTAGAGAACAATATAATAGAACAAGGCTACTCAAAGTAACTCACAGACCACAGGCTTTTCTTAAACTGATCTGCGATTTATTTGCTACAAAAATGGAGGGTATACACTAGAAACCTTTCTACCAATGGGACAAAATAACTTTGGTTTTGTTGAATCTAATAATAAAAATTGGGTCTTCTATTATTCATATGTTTTTAAAAAGTTCATCTTTCTGGTAATTAGTTTTTATTATATATCATAAAAATAGTAGCCTATAGCAGGCTGGGAGAAAAAGAACTGATCCTTCATCACGGTGTGAAAAGTATATAAGATCATTCGTACCTCAGAGTTGCAAAGGATTTTTTTAACTGGACACCAAAAGTATAATCCATAGAGGAAAAAATTGAAATTTTTGCCCCATTAAGATTTTATTTACCAAAACATCCCATACATAAAGTAATACATTTGAGATTGTTTCAATATTCTAACATTAAAATGTGGTAGTCAAGAAATGTAAGACCAAAATGACAGAAAATTGATAGTTTGGGAAGACGGTCGAGGAATTAAAGGGGTTTGCTGCACTAGCCTGTCTATATTTTGTGTACATTTGAAAACTTTTATAATTGATATTTAACTGTTTACATGAAAAGATTCCACAAGGGGAGAAAAAAGACAGCCCACAAATTTGGAGATGGTATTTTCGATGCACGTAACCAACAAACAATTAGTATTTGGAATACATAAAGAACACTTAGAAATTAATGTTCAAAAGATATATAAGCTAATAGAGAAAAATGATCGAAAGACATTTGAAAACAAAATTTTAACGGCAAAAGACACTTTGTCACAGACGAGGGGACGCAAATGACCAATAAGTATATTAAAAGATTCTCAGTCTCTAGTCATTAGGGCAATATACATTTAAGTCACAGTCAGATGTCACTTCACACCTTTGGCAAACAAGTAAAAGTCAGATGAGAAGTCAGAGTGGGGGAGGGGCAGAGAGAGAGGAAGACACAGAATCTGAAGCAGGCTCCAGGCTCCAAGTTGTCCGCACAGAGCCCGACGCGGGACTCGAACTCACGAGCCGTGAGATCATGACCTGAGCCGAAGTCGGACGCTCAACCGACTGAGCCACCCGGGCACCCCACACACCTGGAAATAATTCAAATACTATTCTAGAATAATATCCATCAATACTGGAACATTAGAACAGACTCATAAATAGAATGAAATGGGTTATTGTAGAACAGGGGGAATGAATGAACCATCGCTCCATTCACCCACATGAATTAAGCTATATATTCGTGCTATTAATCTAAATAATAATGTTGCATGCAAAAAGTAGGCCATGGTCCTAACGCAGTCAGAATTATTCAAATCATTTAAAGTTCAAAACCAGGGCAGCCTGGATGGCCCAGTCAGTCAAACATCCGACTCTTGATTTCGGCTCAGGTCATGATCTCAAGGTCAGTAGCGAGACTGAGCCTTGCATCAGGCTCTGCACGGAGCGTGGAGCCCGCTTAAGATTCTCTCCCTCCCTCTCCCTGTGTCTCTCTGTCTCTTTCTCTCTTTAAAATTAAAATAAAATAAAATAAAATAAAATAAAATAAAAGTTGAAAAACAGACAAAGCAACACAACTGTTTCTTATCCAGGGTTATTCATAACTGGTGAGCCACTTAAAGAAACATGGGACAGTGATTAACACAAGATTCAGGACTGTGGCTTCCTTGAGGGGTGGCAGAGATGAAACTGAACAAAAGAAACAGAAACAGCGTATCCAAAAAGAGCAGAGAGAGGATTTCTAAGGTGCCGGTCATGGCCTGTCTCAACCTGGGCGATTGGTACACGGTCTCCAACTTGTCATCATCAACTACTCATCACATGCTTTTTATACTCCTTAGCAGATACGATACATTTCGCAAAAAATTAAATTCCCCTCCGTTAAAAAGAAGAAGAAGAAATTGAAAAAGGTTTGAAACTGCATGAAGATTCTGAGGCGTAGCGAGGGCGAGGTCAGGCCTACCGGGGAGCCACTTAACCAGAGCTTTCTGAACAGCAGCCCCTCACCAGGCGCTGGGCTGTGCAGGAGAGACCCAGAGACGAACACGACAGACTGAGCGTCCTCGAGCTCCCAGCCCTCGGAGGAGGCCGTCACCCCCATGCGTGTGTATCCTCAGAAGGGAGGAAAGGCAGATGGTTTCTGAAGATGAGCCACAGAAAACAGCTTAGGAAAGGAGCTCGGCACCAGATTGCCACAGCGTTTGACCAACACGCAAGAGGAGACAGAGTTTGCAACCGGAGGGCCAGGATCGGAGCCTTTCCCCGGGTCGCCTAATCTGGCCAAATATGCTGAGCGGCTGGCAGCAGGCAGAGACCAGAGACAGGAGGCAGGAGTCCATGGATCCTAGAGGAAGAGCTCACAGAAGAGCTATCAAGGGCCTGATCGGGGACAGTGACACCAGGACGGAGAACCTGAGGGTGCTGATGTGCCCATGGCAGCGGGCGTGGGAGGGGAGTGCTGTGAGGCAGGGACGGTTGCCCACAGCGGTGGAAAAGGCAAACAGGACTCTCAGGGAGGTTCAGCCTGGAGGATGGGAGGCAGAAGGGAAGGGGGTGGCGGCCCCAAGAGGAGGAGTGATTGCAGCGGGGAGGGGAAGGCAGGGAAGGGACCCTGAGGCATTCTATGCCAGGGACACAGAGAAGCTAAGGTCAGGGTGGACATCCCAGGGGGGGATGTCCTGTAGGAAGCCAGGAAAGTCATGTACCTTTCCTGATCCCTTGCACCCCGATGTTTTTTTCCTTATTGGGGGTCAGATGATTCTCTGCCGCTCTACGATCCTCCTGCTGACCCGCCTCCTAGACTCTGAGAAAGAAGTTCCAACCACCGTAAACCAATTCATATTTGCTACTTCCCCGGAGTGAAATAGAATCTGTGGTGAAATGTACACTTGTCAGCAAAAAAAAAAAAAAAAAAAAAAGCCCACCTTGGACCACTGGCTGCGTCCACACGGTATAAAGGCCTTGATTCAGAAAAATAAAGCTCAGCACTTGGAACCCGACAGCCTTGGATGGGAACCTCCGTGTCTTTCTCGCTCTGGGACGCGAGGCAGGTGGCTCAACGTCTCTGATCCCCCATGCCTCTCGCTTACGTAATGACAACACATATTTCCTCATTTTGTCCTCACGGCGGCTCTGAGTGCAATACAGGTATAACTTCCTAATTTAAGAGATGAGGAAACTGAGGTCCTTTAGATCTAAGAAAGCTGCCTCCTCACAGCCCATGCTAAGATAGACTCAACGCTGAGTTCCAAACTCTGGTCTCAGTCCAAGACCGTTTTCTCTTATCCTACGCTCTCGCCCAAGTGGACCCCAACAAGCCATGACCAGAAGATTCCACGTCCCGCACTGATCGTTTACAATTCCATCCTCAGTTCTTCCATCTGTAGGAGGAAAGGCTCGCCTGTGATTAACTTAAGGGTGAGTTCGCCATAAATTACACTTCCATCTGGTTCTATATTTGAATAATTAAGTTTAAAACAGAAAGACTAATGAAACTAATGGTTACCGAATTACTAGATTTTGAAAATCGTTGATTGTCTCATTTGCCCTGCTAAAATTAATTGATCTCATTTACATATACAGACTGCAGTTGCTTTAGCTCTGAGAATATTTATCCAAGTTCTTCCACGAAAGTTTCAAAATCCATTTGCAAACTGCAATTCTGTTTCAATTATGCTCATTTGCATGGCGACCAAAGCCTTATTGCTCTCCTAATTAATACTACTATGGTTGTTCCTTTTATTTGAATACAATGCCCTTGTAACTTAAAGAAAAAAAAAGTTAACCCAGCCAAGCAACTTGAAAAGTACATATGGAAATGATCAGTATAATACAATTTCTTCTGGTAAGAGAAATAAAAGCAAATTCTCCTGTTACAAAACACCAAAAAAAAAAAACCTCTACAAAATACATTTTTAATAATTTCTACAACACAATACCCTAAGATATTATAACCATGTGATGCTAAATGTTTACGTCTCACAGGATGAGAAGGTATTTCCCAGAATGATTAATGGACGAGATAAACCTTATGGGGTTTCCAAGACATAAAGATACACAAGGATCCAATGACCTGAAAAGGAGCTAAAAATCTTCTAATTTGCTGGTTTTCAACGTGAAGGTCACCACCTACAAATCTGGCGGGTTACAAATTAGCTTTTTTTACAATAAGATAGAAATCTAATAGAAAACACAGAGAAAGAGCAATTATTATTTTGTGAAACTTTTGTGTTGTACATTTTTAGATGTGGATATGTAAATATATGTCAGCATACCTGTGTGTGTGCGTGCACATGTGTGAGATGTGTGAGGAGAGCGTGTGTGTGCATATGTGTGTTTGTGTAAGGAGGGTGTGTGTGTGTATGTGTGAGTCTGTGTGGGGAGGGTGTGTGTGTGTGTGTGTGTGTGTACCATGGTCACAACATAAAATGTATTTTTTTACTGTGTATCAAGGTAAAAACTTGAAATCCATTCATCTAATCGGCCCCCTTTGTCCAGCAGGGTTTTGGAGAATATTTCAAAGATAATAAATAATAGATTCCTGCATCAGACAGCTTGGGTTCAAATCCTGACAAGTCCCTTCGCTCCCTAAATCTCAGTCTCCCGATCTGTAAAATGGAGAGAGTGACAGCAGCATCTCACAGATGTGTCTTGAAGGTTGAAAGAGAGAGATAATGTGTCTCAAGTGTCAGCACAGCCCTGCCACATACATACATAATAAGCAATAAACACTGGCTGTTGGAGAGCTTCTCTGCCCCTATTAAATGTTATCTGCTTCCAGCTGAATCCATTTCTCAGTCCACACCCGCAACGTTCCCCACTCAGCTCCAGGCGTGTGCGAGGAGGAAAGACACAGGACTGAAAAGGAACTGTGTGCCTCCTCGGACCCCAATCTTATGCTAGCGCAGCCGGAGGACTTTTAGTCACCCTAGAATTCACGACTCCTGGATCCTTTTTTCTCACTCTTGCTTCTTTCAATATGGTTTAACCATATTGAATGGAATATGGGGAAAGGACTATCTTTAAAAAAAAAAAAAAAGTGGACCCTGAGTCTAAATGCTGATGAATCGTGGAGTGATGAGGTTTAGGGTGGCTAAAACATGGAAATTTTATGGAGGATATGCAAGAAATTGGGCTGAAAATATCATACAGTTCGGGGCGCCTGGGTGGCTTGGTCGGTTAAGCGTTGGCTCAGGTCACGATCTCAGGGTTCACGGGTTCGAGCCCCACATCAGGCTCTGTGCGGACAGCTCAGAGCCTGGAACCTGCTTCGGATTCTGTGTCTCCCTCTCTCTCTGCCCTTCCCCCTGCTTGTGCTCTGTCTCTCTCTCAAAAATAATACATAAAACATTTTTAAAAAGTGGTGAAGCTGGGACTCACAACCTGGCCTACTCTAGAGCCACTGCTCCTCAGGTTCTAGCAGGGTTGGAGAGGGCCATCAGAGGCTTTTTAAACAGGAGATTGGCATGAAGGGACCAGGCAAGGCGAGCAGGTGGAGGCCAGGGGAACTGGAGCCAGAGGGCCCACGGGCGGGCTGCTAATTCCTGCAACAGTCCAGGCAGGAAGGGACGGAGGAAGGAGCAGGCAGTTAGCATTGGATGAGGACACAAAATTTTAGGCAGACCTGAGGGATCCGAGCGATACAAACTGGGGTGTGTCTCACGTGAGTCGTGCAGTGACCAGCAGAGGCCAAGGACAACTCCCGCTTTCCACGTGAGAAGAAGTAGCAGAACCTGAAATCGTCACGGCAGCAGGTCCGGGAGGCAGGGGAAGGGGGGGTTCGGTTTGGGGCAAGTTCACCGAGTTGGAGGTGAACCACCATTGAAGACAAAGCAAATTTGCCTAGAAAGAGGCAACAGAGCACGAGGGCAGGGGCTGGAGCCAGACTGCCAGGCTATGAATCTTAATTCTGACACTAGAAAGCTGTGTGACGGAGGGAAAGTTAGCTAATATACGTAAAACATTGCCTGACACAGAGAGAGAACTCGGGATGTGGTAGTTATTAGGATGATTATAGAACCAAATGAAATGAAAAGTCAGGAGAGGCTGTACGTTTCTCCCACATCACTGCTCGCACTCTGGGCCATAGCTCAGAAGCTGTTTTCGGATGGTTTAGGGAGAACCCCGAAATGGGTCCCCTCCCCTTTGCTCCCAGGGCCAGCCCTGTTCCCAATCAGACCGCAGAAACAGAATGGCCTTTGGTATCATCCTCTGTCCTTCACTTATTATTGGGCTGGGTGACTGTCCGGTACTTGACTCTGGACCTGACTCCTTTAAGGGGCCTCTTAGACGTAAATCTATCAGTACTGTGTTCGTCAGGGGCAAACAGCGCACTCTTGAACTCCACCTGGCTTTGCGGGATTTACGTTCTCCGTGAGAAAGGGGCAAAGATGGGGAACTCACATTTGTTAACAAAACACAGGGGCGTCTGGCTGGCACAGGTCGTAAAACCTGCAACTCTTGATCTTGGGGTCGTGAGTTCGAGCCCCACGTTGGGTGTGGAAATTGCTTAAATAACCGGCACTTCCCACGGGAAAGACAATGTTCACCAAAGGTAAGAGCCCCACCGGATTCCAGTTTGCTCCTGCTTAAACCACTGAATTTGGGGCAAATGCAATCATGCTCAGGGCTCCCCCCGCTAGCGCCCCTAAGGTTTTCTACGTGCCAGGCCCTGTAGCAGAATAACTGACAATTATCCAAAACTTAAATAAAAATAGGATACAGAGCAGCACGCAAAGAAATACAACTACAACTACAGAAATACCAAGCTCCAACTATCTGTGTAAACGTTTTTTTAATCATTGAGTCAATTCAATCTGGGTGTCCCTTCGCAGAGATTCCAGATATTTATTCCAGCATCAGAGGCTTCTGGCCATGGCTGCCTTCCATCAGCTTCTCTTGACACAGCAGTGGCTGGGGTGCTTCCATGGACCACCCCCACCTTCCCCTGTTTCCCTCATTTCAATCAAGCATTCACCGCCCATGGACCTAAGGCTCCCATCTTTTATCAGTTCTTAACAGGCGTTACAGGGGCGCCTGGGTGGCTCAGTTTGTTGGGCATCTGACTCTTGGTTTCAGCTCAGGTCGTGATCTCACGGTTCATGGGACTGAGCCCCATGTCTGGCTCTTCGCTGACGGTGTGGAGCCTGCTTGGGATTTTCCCTCTCTCTCTCTCTCTCTCTTTGCTCCTCCCCAGCTTGTGCTCTGGCTCTCTCTCAAAAAAAATAAATAAACTTAAAAAAAAAAATAGGCATGACATTTCTTCACCTCCTGAGCGAGGTGCTCCCAGCATAGGTTGGGAGTGCTCTGGGTGACATATGCTTCACCTCCCTTTGTCTTGTTTGGGGTGCTTCTTTAGGTTCTGCCGTTTCTTTTTTTTTTTCAATTTTTTTTAAATGTTTATTTATTTTTGAGAGAGAGAGAGAGAGAGCGGGGTAAGGACAGAGAGAGAGGGAGACACAGAATCTGAAGCAGACTCCAGGCTCTGAGCTGTCAGCACAGAGCCCGATGCACAGGTAGAACTCATAAACTACAAGATCATGACCGGAGCCAAAGTCAGATGCTCAACCCACTGAGCCACCCAGGTGCCCCTAGGCCCAG
The DNA here is from genome assembly GCF_023721935.1 of Panthera uncia. Classification (NCBI taxonomy): domain Eukaryota; kingdom Metazoa; phylum Chordata; class Mammalia; order Carnivora; family Felidae; genus Panthera; species Panthera uncia. The sequence goes on from NW_026057579.1 coordinate 31,200,269, forward strand.
CCAGTTTCTTAAAGAAACCAATCTACTTTCCTGCCTGAATATCTCCAGATTCCCCCTCGCAGCTATGGCAGATTAACTTGTTTCATAACAACCCTCCTTCCAAGACAATTACAAAAGCGAGACAAAAATTTTTCTATCTAAACATATTGGAAGCCCACTAAGGAAGCAAGGATTTCAGGAGCTAAAAGCCTGAAGAGAAAGGAAGCCAGGAGAGATGGTTCTCGCATTTGGCACCTTTTGGTGATTGACCCGAAAGCTCAGAGATTTCAAGGCTCTCAAAGACAAAGGCCCTCGGAACACCCAGCTTCCCGACAGAACCCCAGAAAGGCCAACATCCCAAGGACCAGAATGAACAAATTGCGACTGTATGTTAGTTACCAACAAACACACCTTAAAAACAAAGATGCAGAAAGTGGAGGGTAAGCCAAAAGAAAACAAATTCAAGCAAATACTAACCCAAAAAAAGATGGACCCACCACACGACCGTAAAACCAAGTAACTTTTCGGCTTTAAAGCAAACAAGCACTCTCAGAAAGGAGAGCAATTTCACTATGATGCCAAGAGTGGGTCCACCAGGAAAAGATAACAAGCTCAAAGACTGCGATGACCCGTGTCAGTCAGGATTCATGCAGAGGTGAGGCACGACAGCAGAAAACGGAGCCAGGCAATGTTAATATAAAGAATTGCTGACGGGGCGCCTGGGGGGCTCGGTCGGTTGAGCCTCCGACTTCGGCTCAGGTCGTGATCTTGCGGTTCACGAGTTCGAGCCCCGCGTCGGGCTCTGTGCTGACGGCTGGGAGCCCGGAGCCTGCTTCGGATTCTGTGTCTCCCTCTCTCTCTGCCCCTCCCCTGCTCACGCTCTCTCTCAAAAATAAATAAACATTAAAAGCATTTTTTTAATTAAAAAAAAAAATGCTGATAGAGTGAAAGGTGATTAGCTACTAAAAGGGATGGGCAGGTTGAACCCCAGGAGGCTGACGGATGAGCGGACGAGGTAGAAGTTGGCCACTCAGAGGAAAGCCCTGCCCAGCTGAGGAGGAGTCCCTGTAGCTGCCACGGGACAACCTGCCTCCACTGTGGTGACCAGCGAACTGGACCCACTCTCATTTCGGACGTTCACCAAGAGGTCGGGTCTCTGTCATGGGCCCTGCACCACCTCCCCCCAAACACCAACGGTGAGGAGAACGAAGTTTGCTGGAAATTATTCAAGAATCCATCAGAGAAGATAGGCCGTCTTTCCCTTTTAATCTTGTCTCATTTCCCTCGCGACCTTCCCCGAGACCCTAACAAAAACAGAAGTGCTTTGAGAGCCATTCTCCCACAAAGTCACTCCCTTTTTCTTTTTGTTACCCTTGGCCACCACCAACTTCCCCGGGCCTCCCTCGTCTAGCAGAGGACCACAGGGATTGTCCCCACAGCTTCTCAAAACGCGGACGGCCAAACGAAATAGATGCCTAATTTAAATTTTTTTTTTAACGTTTATTTATTTTTGAGACAGAGAGAGACAGAGTATGAACAGGGGAGGGGCAGAGAGAGAGGGAGACACAGAATCTGAAATGGGCTCCAGGCTCTGAGCTGTCAGCACAGAGCACGACGCGGGGCTCGAACTCACGGACCGTGAGATCATGACCTGAGCCGAAGTCAGACGCTTAACCGACTGAGCCACCCAGGCGCCCCAATAGATGCCTAATTTAGTAAGAGAACAGCCGGCTCCCGGCATCTTGGGCACCGTCGGCAGCCGGGGCCAAGCAGGGAGGAGGTCCACCTTGGCCCGGCGACTCAGGAGCTCTGGATGCACACTGAGCAGCCTGGATTTGACCTTCATGTGTTAACGACGCTGGTATGTTTCCCTTCGGGGCTCAATTCTGTGCCGCAGCCTCTTCTGTGCAATTCTTCTCAGCTTCCACGCCACCTCGGAGGCCCTCCTGCCAGCTTAGGTCCCACAGGGTCGCATGGACGGCTTGAGGACGGACAAGGGAAAGGCTCTAAAGAACCCACTGTAAAGAAAATCATTTCATTATGTGCGAAGAGTGTTTCCCCAAAAGATCTGGTCCTGAAACGCCGTTTTGTTTTTCCACCAATAAACAACCCTCAAACGGAGCTGCTCTGGAAAGTCCTGTAGGCCATTCATTTGCAGTAACTTAGCGGAGCAGTGTCCAGACCACTGAGCTTGACGGCAGGAAAACGTCACCTTCCGTCGCTGGCTCTGCGATCGCGGACAAGCCACAAAACATCCTGATAAAGTCCACTTCGCAGAGGGGGAAATAACAATAAATACGCACTTCGTGGGTTTTTGTGGTGAGGTGTAGGGGATATACCGGCGATAAATATGGCCTATAGATAGTAAAGGGTTATTCAAGTAGTATTAAGTCAGTAGAGTTGTTATTAACCTAGCCCTTTGTAGCTACGATCTTTATGCTTGTCATTTTGGCCTCAGTGGCTTTGAGGTGGCCCAAAGGAGCTGGAAGGCAGGTCAGTAAGCAATTGGGTTTGAAGAGGGTGGTACTGACCCCGGCGAAAGGACCGAGGCCCCCCCCTCAGGAGACGGTCCCACCATGCCTGTGGCTCTCAGCAGTGTCCAGTCTCCAGAGGGGCTCCCTTGGCCTCCAGCTGACGGGGCAGGGAGCTGAGACACACGTGTGTGTTTAAGTTCAGTGGAGGCCATGGACCTTGACACACGGGCGTGGAAGAGAAGCGTGCTCAGGACAGGGTCTCCCGTGCAGGTCAGATTTCAGCGCTGATTACAAAGGGGCCCTGGTGAGCGGACCTCATCTCTGACGGCAAACTAGCCAGTTCTCGTGCCATTCAACACTGAGCTTGGCATCCACAGAGATCTGTGGATGATGGAGTCAAAGAGCCACACACAGTGAGGCCAGGAGACCAACCGAACAACGGAGAAGAAGGGTCTCAGAGCCTCAGAGACGGCCCCACCACCTCTAATTCACCCATTCTCCCCCGCCCCCCACCCAACCGACTGCCGGGTGCATTTATTTGCTTCTGTTGTGGATTAGCTGGGGAGCCCTTTGAGGCAAGGGGCGCCCCTTGTTCACACCTGCATCCCAGCACCCACTGACTCAGCAAGCAATCACATATTGGAAGGAAGGAAGGAAGGAAGGAAGGAAGGAAGGAAGGGGAGGGAGGGAAGGAAGGAGGGAAGGAAAGGAAGGGAGGGAAGGAAGGGAAGGAAGGGAGGGAGGGAGGGG
>NW_026057579.1:31203571-31293210 GCF_023721935.1 Panthera uncia
AGGGGGGAGGGAGGGAGGGAAGGAAGGAAGGAAGGAAGGAAGGAAGGAAGGGAGGGAAGGAAGGGAAGGAAGGGAGGGAGGGGTGAGAGAGGAAGGAAGGAAGGAAGGAAGGGAGGGAAGGAGGGAGGGAGGGAAGGAAAGAAGGGAGGAAAGGAGGGAGGGAGGGAAGGAAGGGAGGAAAGGAGGGAGGGAGGGAAGGAAGGAAGGAAGGGAGGAAAGGAGGGAGGGAGGGGAGGAAGGAAGGGAGGGAAGGAAGGGAGGGAGGGAAGGGAGGGAGGGAGGGACAGAGGAAGGGAGGGAAGGAGGAAGGGAGGGTGAGGGAGGAAAGGAAGGAGGGAAGGAAGGAAGGCACCACTGTCCTCCACGACTCGGATGAAGCCATTGCCATGGCACATCCTCACGTCTCTCTCTTCCTCTCCCTCTTGAGGAGGGATTTGTGCTTTTGTCCCACAGGGGAGGGGCTTGCCCTGAGAGTTCTGCGCACAGGGAAAGATTCCTTCTCTTCTTCTCCAATAACCCACAACCAAGACCTAGAGACTAGACACGCAGTTCAGCACACCCATCCCCCACACCCCCAGATGCTAGCGAGCATTCCCAAGGTACCACGTCTGATGCTCAAATATCCCTGCCGTTTTTCCATGGTGCCTGCCCTGATCTGGCCACACCAGGCCCCAAAAGCCAGACAGGAAATGGCATGTGACTGCAGACGCTTGGTTTCTATATGTCACTCATCAAGCATTTCCAAATAAGATTTCTTCTACCCCAGGCTTCTAGCAACTTCTGTATTCTGATGCTTTGACCTCTTGGGGTCTTGCCGATCCTGGAGGAACTTCCCCTCCCCTCCTAGGGTTGGCAGATTCTAGAGACAGTCCCACAACTCTCCAGTGAGCCTGAGTTTCAAATGCAAACCAACCAACCCAGAACCCACAGCCCCCTACCACCTCTATTATTTCCAGTGCAAACCAAACAAATCAGAACCCCCCCCCCCAGCCCCCCACCTCGAAGCAGGAAACAGGAGAGGAAAACTCATGACGTCATATCAGGGTCTCTGCTCACGGCCCAGCCGGGCCAATGCTGGGTCTTGTACAGCTGTTTGTACCCATATCCAGACTAACATGTTCACAATCTAATGAGATTTCCCTTCTTCCCCAAAGAGAGGGAAATATCCGTAAATTATAAAGGAGCAGAGCTAGGGGCAAGGGCTTTCTGGTCAACCTCTGTCCCTTTGAAGTCCTAGATTCGTTCTGCGGATATATTTTTGTTAATCTTTCTTTACTTTTGGGGAGGAGAGGGGCAGAGAGAGAGGGAGACAGAGGATCCGAAGCAGGCTCTGTGCTGACAGCGGAGAGCCTGATGCGGGGCTCGAACTCACCAACCGCGAGATCATGACCTGAGCCGAAGTCGGACACCTCACCAACTGAGCCACCCAGGCGCCCCTCGTTCTGTGGACATTTATTGCGCACCCTTGGCTGGGCGCTGGGGGTACGGGAACGAACCGGATGCGTTCCTTTAGCACAAGGAGAGTACAATCGAGTGAGGGGTCAGGCGTGCGAACAGAAAGGCCAATCGGAGTTACAGACGCTAAAAAAGAAGTTCGTGGGGACACAAAGTTGGAGGTGTCGTTTCCGCTGGAAGAGCACATGGTCCACGAGAGGCCACCGGAAAGGCTCCGAGGGCGGCGTAACAATGACTCCTGTATGTATAGCATATTCTGCAGACTCCAAAGGCGTGTTCACACTCTTTACTCGGCCTGCTGGTCTTCTCAGCGCGGCCACGGTCGGGAGTATGATCCCCACGTTAGTTTGCAGATGAGGAAGAAGTAGCTCAGCCTTACGGAGTCTCACCAAGCGTTTCACAGGTACTTCGGTCTCCTCTGATCCCCACGACAACCCAAGGAAACGGGAACCGTGGTCCTTCTCGTATCACAGACGAAGAAACAGAGAGAGGGGCAGTGCGACCGCCCAGCAAAGCACTGGAGAGCGAGACTTCAACTCCGCAGTGTGAGGCCAGGCCCCACGTCCTGGAGGAGTCCTCTGGGCTGCCTCTCGGGAGGGCTTCGCTCCAAGTGAGGAGGCTGGAAGGAGGCAAATCCTGCAGGAAAATCCCGGCGCTCATTCTTGAAGCCCAGTGCTGTGTTCACTCCTCCCGGAGACAGAACAGTTCGCGAGTATGGAAAACCTAGAAACAAAAGGAGGGAGACAGAAGGGAGGGAGCCCACTTACCTTTGCTGGGTGCCTGTTTCTGTCCCAGGCGCCCTACAGGGCAGTGACAGACACCATCTCGTTTCCTCTTTAGTACATCCCGGAAGGCTGCAGCCCTGATTTTTCTCATCGGTGCACAGGAAGAGACCTAGTTTGAGAGGACCAGCGGGCAGCACAGGTCTTAACCCTAGAGGTAGCTCCCGGTGACTGAGCCCGGGCCTGCTGACCCCAGTGAGCAGGTTCTGGCTCATTCCACTGGGAGCCCAGGGGGACCCGCTTCCAGGGCCCGGGTGGGCAGACGTGGCCTTCAGAAGGGCCTGCCCTGGGCTCGGCACTAGGACGCTCAGATGAAGAAGCCTGGCGTCCACCCTGGAGGAGTCGCGGCATGCAGGATCTTGCCACGATCTGCGGGCAGGGAAGGACACACAGGTGGGAGGGGGTCCTTGCCTGTCCCTTCAGCATTCTGCGATCCCCCCAGCCCTTCCCTTGAAGCCAGAAACAGGAGGGGAAACATCAGGGCACCATAGCCCGGCTCACGTTCCTGCAAGGAGCGTGTTCCCCTGCACGGCCACGGTGAGTTCGGGGAGAGGCCGGGTTACGCCGGCACCAGGCAGAGGGCACAGGCTGCCCTGCAGATTCCTGGGCGGTGTGGACGCCCCAGATGCTCGCTCTGCGCGCTCCAGGCTGCGCACCCACGCAGGGCTGCAGACATTCTCACGGACTCCTCCGGGCCTCCCAGGCCCAGAAGCCTCTGCATTTCCCCTTCTCTGTTTTGTTTTTTGGTTTTTTTTAACATTTATTTATTTTTGAAAGACAGAGAGACAAAGTGCGAGCTGGGGAAGGGCAGAGAGCGAGAAAGACAGGGAGACACAGAACCGGAAGCGGGCTCCAGGCTCCGAGCTGTCAGCACAGAGCCCGAGGCGGGGCTCGAACCTGCGCACCACGGTGAGCTCGCGACCTGAGCCGCAACCGAGGGAACCGCCCAGGCGCCCCTCCCCTTCTCGGTTTCGCCGCAGGCCTGGGAAACTGCCCTCGTATTTCCTACTCTGAGCGGGAGAAAGCAGAACTGTGTCGTCCTTGGGGGACTCTCCGCTCGCAACGCGTCACGTGCACGTGGTCCCAATACGCGAAACAAGACTCGGAGGCTGGGGGGCGACCCCGCGGAGTGGCGGAGGAAGGAAGGAGGCTCCAGGGAGGGTGTGGGTTCTTTGCGCCGGACTCCCACCCAGAACGCCGTTGCCACCGCCCTCGACAGAAGGAGCGCGGCCGCCCAGCCAGTGGCGCGGGGACACGCTCGCCACGGCACAGACCACCCCCACGCTTCGCCACGCGCGTCTCGAGAAAGCAGGGGCTTGGGCTGCACACGTTTCGACCCCTTTGCAAGAACCCAGGAGTCAGCCAGACCACAAAGGGATTTAGGAGAGGAGCCGAAAGGCTAACAGATTTTTCACCGGGGACACGCAGTTCTCCAGGCGGACGCATTAGTTAGTTCAAGGGCAGGCGAGGGCGGCTGGGGTGCAGCGGAGCTTGGCGGGGACGCTGGGTTGCCACTTTCAGAGTGTTCCTGCCGTGGGCACCTCACCCTGGCCTGTGCCGCCAAGACAGATAAGCTTCGTCTAGCCTCCATTCTGGAAGGAGCGCGGCTAGACTGCCCGCCACCCTGGAAGCCTGGACCTCGCACCAGGGGGCGCACCCGCATTCAGATGGCTTCTGATGGGCTCCTTCAGTAGCTCGAAAAGTCCATGATTGACTCGGGATGTTACTGCAGGAAGAATCTCCATGAAGCACCACTCTGAGACTTTGCTGGAGACCTCACCTACCGTCACCAGAGGCCCTTTTTTATCAGCTGTACAAAACAGGTTGAAAACTTGTGCTAAGTTAATGGGGCCGGTAATTGGTGAGCAGGAGTCCATTTGGGTTAGATTTACTAAATAGTTCATTTTAGCGTCACTATAGACAACCCAGTTGGCAGTCAATACAGAGAAGGCGTCATTTATTACCTCCAGTCACCCCTGAGTAGTGCACATCGGGGCATCTGAGACCGTGGCCCGTCTTCGACTGGCTTTCCTCACTTACTTGACCTGTGTGTCACCCCTAGTTCTATGGCCCCACGCAGTCACTCCCCACCTGGTCTCCATCCCTCCGGCCCTGCCTGGTGACAAGATCGGTCTAGACACTGATTACCCAAGATAGTCAGAACTGCTCTGAACGGCTCTGACCAACTTTGTCCAGAGCCACACGGATGCCTCCTGCTTGGCTCTTCACAGCTATCTGATGCGACAGAGTGTTTCTGTTTTCGTGGGGTAAATAATGAAACTGGGATGCAGAGAAGGCCCACGGTAGACAGAGTACAAGTTGTGGAGACATAAAGACAGGGTTCGACTCCAGCCCTCCTCCTTCCTGAGCAACCTTGGACAACTCATTTAGTTGCCTTGGACGTCAGGCTCTTCATCTGTAAAAGAAGAACAATCCACCGGGTGACGGAGGAGACTGAGTGAGACAGCATGAAAAACATGTAAATCTCCACCAAGAAACAGGACAAGGCAGCAATGTGGCGTTGGTGAAGGTAAAAGGGTCCCCTGGTTCCAGCCGACTGTGCTCAATCCTTGCAGGAAGCTGGGTCCAGAACTTCATTCTGAGTTCAAAGAGGTCAGGAAACTGAAATCAGATCGTTAATAGAAATTATTGGAAGAGGGGCGCCTGGGGGGCTCAGTCGGTTAAGCGTCCGACTTTGGCTCGGGTCGTGATCTCACAGTTTGTGGGTTCGAGCCCCGCATCGGGCTCTGTGCCGACAGCTCGGAGCCTGTGGCCTGCTTCGAATTTTGTGTCTGCCTCTCTCTCTGCCCCTTTGTCTCTCTGTCTCTCAAAAATGAATAAATGTTAAAAAAAAAATTCTTTTAATAAATTTTTTGAAGAAGAGAGTATTATGCCTTCCTTTAAGAAGATGAGTATTATGCCTTCCTTTAAGAAGATGAGTATTATGCCTTCCTTTAAGAAGATCTCTTAACCCAGTCGTTGTTGGCTTCAAAGCCAAACTCACATGGATGAAACCACTAGAAGCCAAAGGTACGATCTGCCTGATACAAAAGCAGACCGGATGGGGAGCCAGGAGGGAGGAAGGGAAGTCTGGATTTGAAGCCAGGGTAGGGGGCTATGATGGGAGTTTCTACTCAAGGTAGCCAAAGTGGAAAAATATCAGAAGGTGAGTACGACCCCAATTCCTTGGCCAAGAAAAACAGTAATGCTTCCTTTCACTGAATGCCTAATACACGCTGAGAGCTCGTTGGGTTTTCTCATCACCACGAAACTATTTTACGGATCATAAAACGGAGACCCCAAGAGTTAAATCCCTTGACAGAGATCAAACAACTAGTAAATGGCAAGACCAGGATTCAAACTCAGATCTGTCGGGCCCTCCCTGTTGTGATAGAGAACCGTGAGGCTCACGTACAGGAAATCTCGGAGACCAAGAGGAGCGGAAACTAGGAAGCCAAGTCAAGGGCCAAGTTTGAGAAAAAAATCTAATAGACCGTAAGCAAGGGGAGAAAGAGGCTAAGAGGGAGGCGTCTACCCGGTAGCGCTCAGGTGTCTGGGGTTGTGACTCTCCTGGCCACCTGGATGGGACAGACTGTTTGAAAGCTACGGTAGCTGTTGGGGAAATATTAAAGTATCAAAGAAGCATTCAGTGAATACCCAAGAAATCAGGGAAGAAATCCTGGAGGGGCCTGGGGGTGGCTCCGGGCTCGCTCTCTTCAATGTTTTAAGACCTCCACGTTCCTCCAGGCATTCACCAGGGCACCCAAGGCCGTTTTATCTTCTCTTACGTTCCACTTACAACACGTCCTTTTTGCAAACAAGCACAGTAACAAGAGAACATTTTTCACCTCCTAGCGGAAGTTGCCTCTTTTGGCCGACTTTATTGATCCTCTCGACGTCCTGTAGGATTTGGTGAAAATGCAGGCAGCACAGAACATTGGAACACCTTGTTTAGGCATAAATGAGGCATCATTTTGATTCGTAACTATGTAGTGAGCATTTTCCATAAGCCCAGCACTGCACCAGGTACCAAGGATAAGGAGCAAAACGCAGGTCACTGATTTCAAGGAACTCAAGAGCTGGTGGGCAAGACAGCGGGAGAGACGACACTGAAACTCAGAGCAGTAAGCTTTCCGCTTCAGGGAAACACGAGACACTACTCACCAGGAGCCAAAGAATGTGGTGTCAGTTTACCCACTAAGTCTATTTCTGGAAATTGACGCTTAATACATAAATATGCTCGCTGAGGCACAACTTCTAATAATCGAAAGCAATATATATGCCCAATAATTGGAACCATTAAGTAATTTATAATGCATCCATTCAATAAAGACTTCTGCTTCTATTTAAAAAAAAAAAATGGTGCTATAAGTTTTTTTTTTTTATATACCAGGAGGAAATGCTTGCGTTGTTACGTTAAATTAAAAAGTAGTGGGGCGCCTGGGTGGCTCCGTCGGTTGGGCGGTTGGGCGGCCGGCTTCGGCTCAGGTCATGATCTCAAGGTTCCTGAGTTCAACCCCCGCGTCGGGCTCTGTGCTGACGGCTCGGAGCCTGGAGCCTGTTTCGGATTCTGGGTCTCCCTCTCTCTCTGGCCCTCCCCCGTTCATGCTCTGTCTCTCTCTGTCTCAAAAATAAATAAACGTTAAAAAAAAAAAAAAAAAAAGTAGTTACGCTCTGCTTAGAACATAGAAAAGAAACCTGGAAGACCATATCCAAGTGAGTACTGATACGTGTAAAGCAAGCAAAAAACCTAGTTTATGTGCCAGTTACTGTGATGTGAATACTCCCACCGTGACTGATTTCAAGCTGCCAATGGGACGTCACTATGCGGTGACATATATTCCCCACTGAAATGGGGAATAAACGCCTTCATTTAGCTCCTGCGAGCGGGCTCCAGCCAGCATCAGCACCTCCGGCAATAACCTCAAGATGCTGACATCGTTTAGAGGACGTGATTCTGGGCAAGGTTAGTTTTTATCTATACTTTCCAAATATTCTGTACTGCAGTGAAGGAAAAGAACAGCATATTTGGAAAGCTCTTCTCTCCGGGGGAATAGCCTCCTAGCAAGCGTGGCCATTCGCCGCGGGTCCTATTTGAGGGACCTGCCTGGCACACGGTACTAAATAATTCCTGTGATTTATTTGGTCTCCCATTTTGCTCACTGAACAATGTCAGGAGCCGGAGTGAGCCAGGGAACCCAGCCCTTTCTTTGTCCTGACACAATTCACCCAGCAACCTCGGAGAGACAGAGGCAGGCAGTGCCCTGAGAGCTAAGCCGGGAGAAGGAAGTCATCACAAAACTATGCTACAGCCAGCTGGGACCCTGGCCCACATTCAGCCACGCCACGGACACGAAACCTTTTTCTGGAGCCCTGCGGGTTTTTAATGAAACTGGAATGCAGTGTTAACCACCAAGAAGCATGATGTCAAATAGGTGGACCCTGAGGCTGGTCATCTATCCTCGGTTTTCTCATCTACAAAATGGGGACATCAGGACCGGAAAAGGGATTCATGATCAGTGGGAAGCTGGTGGTCTCACAGACGGCCCCAGAGGCTTCAGGACGGCAGGGGCACACACGTTTCCTATCTGCCACCGCGGGCAACCACACGCTTACGTTTTCGCAAAAACCCCAGACAATTTTGCCCTAAATACACAGCTATCACATAGCGAGGAAAAAAAAAATGAAGTTTTTTTTAGAAAGTCAGATTTCTTTCATATCCAGACCTGCAGCTCAGGCCGCAGGGCCCGATTTCAGAGAAGCAGCAACACACAGCTTCCGTCCCCCCATCCTAATGGCAGTTTCCACCCATCCCCTTCCCGCCAAGAGACCGGGTTTCATTGGAAGAGGTGACAAATTGCTAAGTGCGATTCTGTGCAGCTCGCACGCAAAAAAATACGTACCTTGACTGAATTCACAGAAATTGCACTCCGCTCGCAGGAAAAGTGCTAATCTCTCAGAGCACCAAGTGGAAATAGATAACCAGGACCAAGAGCTTCAGATCCTCGAAAGAACCCGCAGTCCAAGCTTTCCCTTCCTCACCGAGGAGAGATGTGCTCATCAGCACTTCTGGCACCAAAGGAGAGAAAACTGCTTGCTCTGGAGCAGAACGAGGCACAGAGACTCTCCAGCTCTCTGCAAAGGCCAGACGGCAGCAATCATGTGCTCCCTCTGGAGCCACGACAACCAGCCTTCAGTGGCTCTTTTCTTCCCCTCTGACCAGAATTGGGGCAGCAGACCGATTTCAGTCTGGGATTTCATTTTAAACGCGTTCCTCCAGATTAGCCATGTTTTTTTCTATCCAGGGATCGGAAGGAACTGGAGATTAAAAAAAAAAAAGAACAAAGATCAAAAGCAAACAAGCTTTGATGATTGATTTTGTGCATCAACTCGGCTAGATTATCGTGTCCAGTTGCTTGACCAGACACTAGTCTAGATGTTGCAGTTTGGGTTGAGATTAACATTGACGGCAGTAAACTTTGAGTAAAGCAGCTCACCCTCCATAGGGCGGGTGGGCCTCGTCTCATCAGTTGAAGACATTTAGAGCAAAGCCCTGTATCTCAAGAGAAGGAATTTGGCTTCCAAAATGCAACACAGAAATTCAGTCTGTTTTCCAGGCTTCAGACTCAAGACTGCAACATCCCCTTTAACCTGGATCTCCAAAATACCACTTGCCCTATAACAGATTTGGGACTTGTCAGCCCCCACCATCGATACATGAATGAATTCCTTAAAATCTTGACAGATAGATGATAGATGGACGGATGGATAGATGATAGACGGATGGATAGATAAATAGATAGATAGAAAGATAGATAGAATCTGTCTCTATGTATAACTTTAGATATATAGATTCTGTTGTTCTATTGGTTGTGTTTCCCTGGAAAAGCCTAATGAATACATCAGCAAACACCCCTCTAATGTCAAAAATGAGCAGTCCCGTGGGGCAGACGATTTGCCAGGAGACCTAGGGAGGGTCCCAGTGCAGGTGGGAGCCGCTGGGACCACAGATATGGCCCCTGCTGGGAGCTTTCCCATGATTACCTCGTGTGATTAGCTCATGTAAAGGCACCCGGCAGGTCTGAGGCCTGGTCTATGGGGCTAAACTGCACCCCCCAACGCCAGACTCCTCACCCCCACCTCCCCAGCAGCCAGGAAGTGTTGGCTAGAAGCCTTATTCTCACAGTGGGGATGGATAGGAGGCACAAGGCACCCGCCCCGGGTTCCACTGTTCAGGGAGAAGAGCCGACTTTGCGGGCCATGCCCTGCGGTGTTGCACAGCCGCTCCGAGACCCTGCGCCAGACTGAGCGAGGCGAAGGGGACAGAGTGAGAGGGAAGGGTCAGTGACAAGGCGTGCACCAGAGCGGCGGTCGTACGCAAAAGCGTCAGTTCCACAGCTTAGAAAAAAGAAAAGCAGGTTCCAAAGCTCTGAAGGAATGTTCTGCTCAGAAAGTACAGGATGGGGCCCGGAAAAGGACTTCCAACATACCCCCGGGAGATTCTAATACAGACGCTGCATGGCTCACCAAGGGCGGCCACTTGGTTGGCCAGGCCAGTGGCAGTGGCTAGTTAGTTGATACACCCCGGAGAAGGGAATGCCCCTCGCCCCATCTCACCTGCACTTTGGTCCAGGCAGCGGGAGCAGAGCGGAGCCCAGGCGGAAGATGGTCATGGGCCATCCAATCTCTGGCCATCCCACCTTCCAGCTCTTTCTGTCCCATCCCGGTGGAAGAAGCGGTCTTCTGGGACAGGGACAGAAGACCGCGTCCCTGTAGCTCCTCTGGGAGGCGTCGACTCAGCTCGAAGCTTTGGGGAGGGAAAAATCCAATTCCAGCCAGGGCCGTGAGTCAAAGGTTAATCTGAGGTAGAATCTCACTGAGCTGACATTCATTTTCCCTCCTCCGTTAGCAGAATGGTGATCAAGAAAATGTCATCAGTCAACGTGAGGGTCTAGAGAAGGGCGACGCTCAGATTCATGTTCCACCTTGATGTTTGAGCACAGGGACTGCAAGTGACTCCCTCAGTGCCATAACCTTCTCCGTGGTGGCCCTTGTCCAGCTCCCTCCTCCCGTTCAAGGTCAGTGCCTCACTCTTCCTTCATTTCCATGTTAATGAGCCGCCTCCCAAGCAGCTCACTCCCTTTCCTGACTCTCCAGCCCCTCCTCCCCCGCCCCTGCGGACTTGCCTCCGGCCTGCCGCGGCTAACTGTTCCAGAAGCATTACCCAGCCATCTTAATCACTCCTTCCTTTCTCCTCAGTGACCTGACCGGAGGCGGAAACACCACCCCATGCTTCTCCATCCGTCATGTTAACTACCCCGCAGTTGCTCATAAGGGTCCTCCGTGCTGTTCATGACTGGAGTACCCAGCGCTTCCCAAACAGCACATAAACCCAACCACACTCGGGACTGAGGCATTCTGCTGTATAACCTTGATCTATAACGAGCATGCTAAAAATTACAGAAGGCCAGAGCTGGGGGTTAGAACCAAGCTTTGGGCGATTAGGGGATGATTTTATGCACCTTAGCTTTTCTAAAGAAAACTCTAAAGAGACTGCAGCCCCCTCCCCTGCCCCCCCCCCCACCGGCTTCATAGGCATCAGGGAGGAGGGGAGAGGGAGCCGGGTCAAGGGAGTCCCCATAACTCTGCCCTTGGTGGCAAGGAGTCACCACAGGCAGTGGGAAAGCTTGCAAGAGGAGGTGGGGTTGGGTCCAGAGGAAATTAGCGTCTCGGGGTTTCCTCCTGTAGTGAAGCCAAACTCCTGAGTTAAGAAGGTCTACAACATTCTTCCTTCCCCCGGCAGCCAAGTTACTGGGTGTCTCCAGAGCCATGAGGCACGGGACAGGCGGTCATGACAGAGCGCGTGGGGACATGGGTCTGATGAAGCAGCTCCTAGACCCAAACGTGTATAGACACGGCGGCCTCTGTCACAGCCCAAAGCTGAACACGGCGTGTGCGACACCTTTGTCTCAACGCCCGCGGTGAAGCCCACCCCCTGGAGGCACCTGCCGGCCTAGCCCCTCCCACATTGGCTCCGGCGCTAGTCATGTGACCTGCTTTGGCCAACAGGGTGACAGCAAGCGTGCCCAGCAGAGACGCTCCTCAGGGGCAGCCGTCATGGGATGCTGCCACCGGGATGCAAAAACGCTGGGCCACCCTCCTGGAGAGGCCGCACGGAGAACAACTGGGACCCGTTGGCTGACAGGCCTAGCCCACGGCCAGAAATGGGAGTGAGGTCACCTTGAATCATCTCTTGCCGGTACAGCAGCCAAATGACATGAGTGGCCCCAGACCAAAGGAGCTAGCCAAGGCCAAACTGCACAGCGGAGAAAATAAATTATCGTCATTCAGAGCTACTGGGTTTGAATATCGTTGGGCAGCAACAGATAACTGTTAACGTTACGCTTCTCACTAAAAAGGGCCTGCAACACTTCAGAGAAATAACACTTTATAAAATCCAACAGTTATGCCTGAATCAAAACTCATCATGAGCCGGCAATAAAGGACCTTCACAACCTGATAGAGTGTCTTTCAAATGCTCACAGCAAACATAAAAATGATGGTGAGATCGGAGAGGCAGCGCCATTAAAGTAGGAGCCCAGGTCTGCTACCACTGCTTGTACTCAGCAAGGTTTTAGAAGCCTTGGATGATCCAGTGTGCAAGAAAAAGCAAAGGCATAAGGATTGAACATAAAAGGCGGGGAGGGGGGGGAATAACCTATTTACGCACAATGTGATTGGGGTTGGCTGAAGAACGCCTTGCCCTCAAGATGCCCATGTCCTAATCTCCAGAACCTATGCATACAAACTTTTATGGCCAAAGGGATTTTGTCAGTGTCCTTAATTAAAGGATTTTGAGGTGGGAACATTATTCTGAATTAGCTAGATGGACCCAGGGTATTCACAAAGCTCCTTATAAGAGGGAGGCAGGTACAGAAAACACAAATCTATAAAAGAGCAGAGAAAAATCCAACAAAAGATGTACACGACGTTTACTTAAAAAGCCATAGGATATTTCTGAATGATACATAAGAAGACTTTTATAAGCAGAGAAATATGCCGTGCCTATTATGAAGATCATCATCATAGAAAAAGCCATTTCCCCCCCCCCCAAATTGATCTATGCAATGACCACAGGAATCCCCACAAGGCATTTTTGTAGAATTCGACAAACCTATCCTAAACTCCAAAAGGGAGTGGGCAGGAAAGGGGTTAACTCGGCAGGCCGGGGTTGCTCAAATCCTTCACATTCCAGAGGAAGGCTTGTCCACAGGTTAGCTGCTCCAGAAAACGCCCTATGTGTCCTTGGAATATTCTGCCTGATAAGACTGTCTTTGTCTGCCTGAGGCCTTGGAGATCTCCAACACAAAGAGCAAAGCACTGGATAGAGCTGAGCCCGTCGTGAAGAAGATGAAGGCAGGGGCAGTGCAGATTACCTTTATGAGTTCAAGACTGGCTATAAAACTCTAACCATTCAGTGACGTGGCATCGGAACAGAGGGACAAATAGAATGGACGGGATAACCCTTCCCTTGTCTTAGTCTGCTGGCCGCTATCACAAAATTCTATAGAGCAGGGCGGAGGGGGGGGGGTTGCTTAACCAATAGAATTTCACCTTTCACAGTTTAAGATTTTTTTAGGGGCACCTGGGTGGCTCCGTCGGTGGAGCCTCCGACTTCCGCTCAGGTCATGATCTCGCGGTTCGTGAGTTCAGGCCCCGCGTCAGGCTCTGTGCTGACGCCCGGAGCCTGCTTCGGATTCTGTGTCTCCCTCTCTCTCTGCCCCTCCCCTGCTCATGCTCTCTCTCTGTCTCAAAAATAAATAAGAACATTTTTAAAAATTTTTTGAAAACAATTTCTTTAACACTTATTTATTTTTGACAGAGAGTGAGGGCGTGAGCGTGTGTGAGGGGGGGAGGGGTAGAGATAGAAGGAGAGAGAATCTGAAGCCGGCTCCACGGCTGTCAGCGCAAAGCCCCACATGGGGCTCAAAGTCACGAACCATGAGATCATGACCTGAGCCAAAGTTGGACGCTCAACTGACCGAGCCACCCAGGCACCCCTCGTTACACCATTTAAATAACTTACCTTTAAAATTAGGGGCACCTGGGGGGCTCAGTCGGTTAAGCCTCCGACCTCGGCTCAGGTCATGTCTCACAGTTCGTGAGTTCGAGCCCTGCGTCAGGCTCTGTGCTGACAGCTCGGAGCCTGGAGCCTGTTTTGGGTCCTGTGTCTCCCTCTCTCTCTGCCCCTCCGTCACTCATGCTCTCTCTCTGTCTCTCAAAAACTGAATAAGCATTAAAAGAAACTTTTTTTAAATTGATGTCAGGGCTTTCTTCCCCAAAAGTCCAAATATTTTCAAGACGTAATAGTAATCCTCAGATTTGAGTCACCAACTCTTTCCCCCTTGTTTCCCACCCACCATTCCCAAGGCTCTTGCACCCACTAGTCAGGCTCACCTTTCTCTCACGCACCATACTTTTCCCAGCCTCCAATGGCTTCCATGCCAGCCCCTTCACTTATCCACGCACTATCCCCGCTGGTGAACTTCCCAAGGACTTCTCTGGTGGTATTTTCTTTATGACGCTCCTCCAGCTTCCTAAAGAGAAGGGATCGCTCCCTCCTCAATGCTTCCATAGAAAGTCATGTTGAAGCCACACCGGGTGGCCTACGTTTATCTGTCTGTCCCTCCAGACTGCGGACTCCGAAGGACCCCGTCAGCATCTGATTCATCTTTCTTCCTAGCGTTCATCACAGGATAAAGGGTCTCGGTAGATGTTCAATAAATGTATGTCAAGTGGGAAATGAAGGAACTATTAATCACGGTGAAAACCGAAGCGTCATGAAGTAAGTAAATTGTGTTCAATAGAAACTACAATAAAAGATGATCAAACCTAAGATTCACGTTTGGGGGCAAAATGATGTGCCATCCAATGAGTATCTTCAAGATGTACTAAATAGTACACACATAAAGGCAGGCATCAAGAGGACCAGGCTAAAAATTATACCCAAGCTGCATGTAAAGCTTGCTAATTGGTTATGTTTGTTGGAAGGATGCCTCCACGTAAATACTCCCCCCCCCCCCCCCCCCCCAAAAGATGCTTCATGGAACTGGAGAGCTGCAAACATGCCTTGAAAGCTGAACTCTAGAAACTGGATGATTTCATTGAGTGCAGACTTATGTAAGACTCCTACTCGTGACGGAATGCATGCTTCTGACTCTAGGCACGTTTACTTAATCATTTTAAGGACTCCTGCTTCAATCCCAAGCATTCTAAAACCACAGTAATTCATTCACGGAGTTACGTACTTGATTACAAAAAGAGAGAGAAATTAAGATGCTCCGCCCACCGTGGCAGTATGTAGAAATAAAATATTGGTTAATCAAACGAATAGGGGCGATGCTATTACAGGAAGAACGTGAAACCTTTATGGACTCTCCTATCTTCTTGCTCAACACCTAGTGTGCCCTACTTATGTGACGCATTATGGCAGCCATTAGCAACACGCGGCCAGTGGTCACTTGTACAACCAAGGACTGGAATGTTTCATTGTACTGAGTTCCAATTCATTAAAAATTAAATGCAGATAGGAGCTAGCCACTACCATATTGGACAGCGTCTACACAGAATATTTCCATCACCTCAGAAAGTTCTACTGGGTGGCATTGCTCGCACTAGGCCGTAGATGGCCACAATACAATAAATACAAATCGGGTTAACAACACAGATTAACAAACATATCAAGACATGGAGGCAGTCTAAGTGTCCATCAACTGATGAAGGGATAAAGCAGACGCATACACACACACACACACACACACACACACACACACAAACACACACACACACACAAACACAATGAGATATTATTCAGCCATAAAAAAGTGAAATCTTGCCACTTGCAGCAACATGGATGGGGCTGGAGAATATAATACTAAGTGAAATAAGTCAGTCAGAGGAAGACAAATACCATATGACTTCACTCATGTGGAATTTAAGAAATAGAAGAAACGGGCAAAGGGGGACAAAAAAGAGAGAGGCAAACCGAGAAGCAGACTCTTAACCGTGGAGAACTGATGGTTGCCGGAAAGGGTTAAGTAGATGATGGGGATTAAGGAGCCCACTGATGAGCACAGGTGAGGTATGGAAGTGTTGCATCACTACATTGTACACCTGAAACTAATATAACGTTGCGCGTTAACTCACTGGAACTCGAATAAAATGAAAACTTTAAAAAAAAAAAAAATGACCAGTTCCTCCAAATCTAAACTCTGACATGGGAGCACGTACAGAGGCCCCTGCCTTCAAGGAGACAGATGTGTAAATAGTAAAATAGAAGGTGGTCCCTCGTGCAGGTACGCACAAAAATTACGTAAAAGAGCGATGAACTGCCCTGTAGATGAAAATATACTTCAGCAGGAGACTTCATATCCGCACCAATTCATAGAGAAAAGAAAAATTCGAACAAGGCTTGGGGCGAGAGCAGAGAATCATCAAGCCGAGGACCCAGCCATGCATGCAGGCACAGAACAGCAGGCTGAAGGTCACGATGTTGGGGGGACAGCCCTTAGCGGGTGAGGCTAGACGGTGGGGGCGTCTGGGTGGCTCAGTCAGTTAAGCGTCCGACCCTTGGTTTCGGCTCAGGTCACAATCTCACGGTTTCATGAGTTCAAGCCCTACGTCAGGCTCCGCCCTGGTGGCACGGAGCCTGCTTGGGATTCTCTCTGTCCCCCTCTCTCTCTCTGCCCCTCCCCAACTTGTGCTGTCTCTGTCTCTCTCAAAAAAAAAAAAATTAATTAAAAAAAATGTGCAAGTTCTGTGGAGTAGGGGCCAATGGCAGCTCAGTGGGGAAGCAGGAAGGCGTTGGAGACCATGCGAGGGAGCTCAGAACGCTCCCTGGGGACAAGAGGGAATCGAATCCTGCTTCAAGTGGAAAAGCGCCACGGCCAGGTGTGTGTTCGGAAAAGGTCATTCTGGCCGTGGACAGGAAAACGGACAGGATGCAAGTGGGTTAGACACATGGAGACCAAGGAGGAGGCCATGGGCATAAAGCAGAAGAGAGAAGACTAGACTGAGCCAGGGCAGAGGAGGTTGAGGCTGGAAAGGAAGCGAGGGATATGAGGGTTGTTTATTCAAAATGGATGACTATTTATTTTAAAAAGACTCCTTTTTGAAAATATAGCAAGTGCGAGACGTGTGATCATTCTGACATCCTGATAGCATATGTTACAGGAGAAGGTGTCGCTGCGATTTTACTGACGGGCTCTCATGAAAGCTCTCGAAACCGCTCCGGAGTACCCAGAGCGCAGACGACCTGACTCTGCTGAGGTCAGGCCCCAGCCTAGCCACTGCTTCAGGGGTTCCTCGGGACAAGAGCAGGTACCGGCCATGGCAGGGGACACGAGACGTGAAGCAAAGGCAGTGGGACAGGAAGAGGGAGGGGCAGGGCCCTTAGAGACTGTGCGCTAAGCCCTGGCAAGGGTCCAGGACTCGGAGCCACACAGACTGCGCCCTGGGGCCCCGCTCAGCAACTAACCAGAGCTGGGCTTCGCGCAAACACTCTGAACCCGAATTTCCTCGCCTGTCTAGTGGTGGCAAGATCGTGCACCCCTTGTAAGTCTTCGTGAGTATGACTGGGCCGTATTAAGCACCTTAAATATGTCCATTCCCTTGCCTTTCCCAAAACACACTCTCGCGAGGTGGCCAATCCCCAAAGCTCCAGTGGGAAGAACGCATAGCCAGTAAACAGCCTGAAGTCTTTTCTACTCCTCTGCCTCATTTGTCTTCGCTTGCTCAGGTTCTTGGGAAAATCTAAGTGCCCTGCAGGCTTGGGAGGGGCTGTTGTGAGGACTAGAGAGCCTGGGCAAGGAAGGTAAATAGGACCTGAGTCGTCCTGAGCTGCGGGTGCCCCTGGGGAGGATGCTGTCCCCATGGAGGGCCTGAACCCAGGAGGTCCCAGGCAAGGAGCTGGGTGTGTGAGCGAGCTAGAATGGGTGGCCCCAGACATCCCGGGTGGAAGAATAGAACTGGTGTCCTGGTCTGCTTCCCTCCCCGAGGCAGGGCAGAGGGACAGGGAAGGAAACTGGGGCTGGCATTCATCCATCTCATAATGCAGAGAAAACAGACTAGGACATGGAGACTATGCTTGGCCAAAGCTGAGAGGCCACGTAAGTGAGTAAATGGAAAAGTGCCTGAATTTTTTAGATCCACCGGTTTAAACTATAGCTTCCTCGTCTTCAGGAGGTAGCCCCTACCAGGGTCCCTGTCTTATTCCTAGCCAGATAGCCTCCATATGGAGAACAGCATCTCTCGCAGCTCGTTGCCAAGAGTGAATTCTTAGATTTCTTCGTTCCCGAAAGTACAAAGCAAGTCCTTGGGCCCACATTTGCATTTCTAGTTTCCTGTATGAAGACCCACTTCTTCCTCCAAAAACTGACACTCTTTGGATGCCATCTGTCCCCTCCCCATGGTGGAATACCCTTTCCTAACAGGTCTCTTTGGAACAGCTGTGCCAGGATATAGCTGTCACAACGCCAAGTTCAGTCAATACATATGTAGTTAGAGGAACCGAGGGGAGTCTATTGATTCTGGAAAACCTTGAAGAGCACAACTAAACTAAAGGGCATGTTGGAAACGTCTCACATTTATAGTCTAAACCAACTAAACTGAACTTTTCCAAACTATCTTCACATCTTACATAACTTCGTAGGGTCATATGGGATTTTTATTAAGAAGAATAAAATGCTGGTCACTTTTCCTTTAAGAAATTTCTATATGGTTCCCTTTCATACAGCTAATCCTTACAATAGTCCTGTGTGGTAGACTCTTAAGGAAACTGTATTTCCCCCAAAATTCATATGTTGAGGCCCTACCCTCTAGTAATCAGAATGTGAAAGTATTTGGAGGCAGCATCTTTAAGGGCGTGATTAAGTCAAAATGAGGCCTTTAGGGTGGGCCCTATCCAATCTGACTGATGTCTTTATAAGAAGAAGAGATCACGACACACAGAGGGATACCGGGGCGGGCATGCAGGGAGGGACAACCCTGTGGAGAAGCAGCAAGATGGCGGCCATCTGCAGGCCAAGGGGAGGCCTCAGAGGAAACCAACCCTTGCCTCCAGCATTGTGAGAAGAGAAATTTGCTAGGCCACAAATTCTGTGGCCACTCTAGCTATGGTTTAGTTACTAAATGTGTTTCCTGTGACCAAAATAAAGAAAACTGACGAGGGAAAAAAGGTTTGGAACCCTTACATCTAATCATCCTCAATCTATGACATGAATAATTATAACTTTTTTCCACTTCGTCCAGATAGAACCTGAGGGTTGTGTGTGGGAACGCACAGAAAGAGAGTTGGATGATGGTGGAAAGAGCGTAAAGTCAGATCAGGTCAAATCAGGACAGGGAACCTCCAAGTAGAGATTCTGGGTTTAATGTTGTAGCTTGGCGGCGGGAGGGGGGGGGGAGTGGGTGCAAGGGGTTGGTGCTCAAAATGGCTCTAACACTTTGTTTGAAACATGGACCAGAGGTGCCCCCCCCAAAAGAAGTGCCCCCTCCCCCACAGAACTATCTGTACCCTGCAGAAGAAGACATGCAAAGGCTTAGGAAGATTGAAATGTGAAAGCGCTTGTCACATGAGACCTACTCATCCATCCAGGAAAGGTCCAGAGGACACACCTTCACCAGGACTGTGACAGACACATTTGTGAGGGGCCCCAGAAAACGTGAAGACCCCTGTGATCACTCTTCTCTATAGGTCTGATGCTACAGTGGGAAATGCAGCCACTGAACTAGAACCTTCAGATGCAATGGGGATAAATGGACCCCAGGGTGGCAGGGGCCAAGTGGCAGCACTTAATCGCCAAAGGCAAGGGGGCGTGATTGTCTTCAGGAACATCACAGTCAAAGCAGTAATGGGAATAGTCTGACTTGCAGAGACCTACGGTGTGAACTAATTGATCATGATGTCCTAAGAAGAGGAATAGATCGACTACTAAATTCTTCCTTGATCTGTATACATGGAGAGTTCTGGGTTGAATGAACAGAAGACTGACTTGAATCATCAAAAACAGTGAATCCCGGTCCCTCCATCAATTCTCAGACTTGAACCAGTTTGTAGACCCCTTGACTGGAGAGGGGGCCAGTTGCCTTGAGGAAGGCTCCTGCTACACTGTCAAGAATGTATACTGTTCCTCTTCCTCCCAGTCTCCCCAGAGAGACCCATGGCCTTTACCAGGGTCACTGTGCAATGGAGGAAAGAAAATAATCAGACTTTTTAGGGATTACTGGACACTGATTGAATTGACACAAATTCCAAGAGACCCCCAAAGGTCACCGTGGTCCTCCAGTCAGAGTGGGATAATGGAGGTCAGGCGATCAGTGGAGTTTTCGCACATGTACATCTTCCCAAACCCACCCTGTGGTTATTTCCCCAGTTCCAGAGTGCAGAACCACCAGATGTCAATTTCAAACATTTCCTCCAACCTGACTACCAATTAGTGCAAATTTTGTTTATTACCATAAAATCATCTGAGGCTCTTTCCTTCCTTCCTCTTGTAAATTACAAAGAATCTGTGATTTCAAAAAGCTTTAAAACCCTAGGCTAGATAAAACCAGGCTATGCAGAGTAGTTTTAAAGGGGTCATGAAAACAAAGGCTCATTGGTGCAATTTAGCAAACTCTTTTAGACAAAGTCTCTGCTCCAAACCAACGCTGATAGAGGAAAAGTATCATGCTCCGGGTCTAAGAGGTGCGTTAATTCATCAGGAGATTATGGCTTTTCTGGGCACATCCAGGTGCATTAGGAATCCATAAAGAATCAGACAGACATCATCTTCCATTTCCTTCTGTGGTGGAGTGCTGCCAGGTACCCTCCTCTCTGAACTCTGCCTCACTTGAGAAGACCATGTCTCCATCACTTGTGCTCAAGGGTATCAGGGCCGCCCCAGCGACCATCACCATGCAGGGACCATCCGCATGTCACAGTGGTAATGTGCTACCATCAGTCATGACCCAACCTCCCATCATCTCCTGCAGGTTTGAAGCAGGAGATGCGGTGTCCCCTGACAATATCCCACTGTGACATCGTGACTTCATTTTCTCTCCTCCGCTCCATAGTCACCCATCGCTCCATAGCGATGAAGGCCTGCTTGGAAACAAAGACCTAAGCCCCATGGTTTGGGCCC
Organism: Panthera uncia; assembly: GCF_023721935.1. Taxonomy (NCBI): domain Eukaryota; kingdom Metazoa; phylum Chordata; class Mammalia; order Carnivora; family Felidae; genus Panthera; species Panthera uncia. The sequence continues at coordinate 31,223,991 of NW_026057579.1, forward strand.
CACACATATCAGTCCTCACAGCCCAGATCAAGCCTATATATGGATGGATGAGGGAACAGAGGTTCCCAGAGGCTGGCAAGCTGCCCAGGGCCTCCTTCTCTGGCGAAACACCCAGCAACACGAAGCCCATCTTGCTAGGGAAAGCCTCAGAGAACGGGAAGCAGCTCGTGCGGGAGAATCAAAGCCCTGCCCTGCCCTGCCCAGACCAGGGTCCTTTTCTTGGGCCGGCGCTGCTTCTCACACCCGGTTTCTTCTTAGCGCAGGTCTCGCGAGGCCTCGGTCTGATTCTCTCTCCTCCCTGACACTGGCACCGTGTGCAGTGTCCCTGAAGACCACCCCCGGAGCCATGCAGGGGCAGCCTTCTTCCCAGTCTCTCTGCTCCTTTGTGGCCTCCGAAGATCGGCCTGCAGGGCATCGGTTTGAGTGTCACGTAGCCGATGCCAACAAGGACACAGTGGGATTTCAGGACCTCACAGCTTCTACAGCTGCGGGCAGGCGTCCGTGTCCCGACGCCCCTCTGCTATGAAAGGCCATGGGCACACCCTTGAGCTCTGCCCCTGTGATCTTCTTCCGGGGAGGGGCGTATCAGCCCTGCCTGTGCCCTGCCAACGAGGACCCCACAGGTAACATGCAGCAAGGCCAAGTGGAGGGGGTGTCGGGCGGGCAGGCCTGGAGGGTCTGGTGGCAGCACGTAGGGTCCAGGTTGAGATGCTGGTGTGTCAGACAGCGTCCTCGGACAGAGATCCAAGCCCATGGGAGAAATTCAGAGACTCAGTTCCTGGACATGAAGCATAAGAGGACCTGATCAGGTCACAGAGAATAAAGGAAAAGCCCTTTCATGAGGCACATCCATTCAGCAAACGTTTCCTGAGCGATTCTCTATGCCAAGGTCATCTGAGGAGCCAGACAGCCACTGGATGGGGTCCTTGGCTTCCGGAGCCTCTCATGCCATAGGGGAGACCACAAACTGGAAGACAAACGTATATAAGAATTCCAAAGCTCCCCCCACCCCCGCCAACTTCTCCCATCCCTCTGTGTTAAAGTCTCAGCCTGTATGCACTGAAAAAAGAAAAAGATGGTGACCAAACCAAAAGAACAAGACGGAAACTACTAGAAGCACACTTTTTGCATGCCGCACAACTGCATATCTGGAATTGTGTGCCCAGGAGTATTTGCAGGCGACTAGTGTCGGCAGGAGGGGGCAGGTGAGAGCCCTGAGGATGCCGCAGAGGGAGGCTGCACGCCGCACGGAGAGACCAGTCCTGTCCCCAGCAGGTGGGCGGGGGCGGACACAGGGCTGTGATGCTGGAGCCACCTGTGGGGCTCCCTCCGTGTTCCCCCAGGTCTGGACGGTGTCCTGCATGGACAGGACTCATCTGCAGGGGGAGTTCAGGGCCCCGCAGGAGCCAAAAGATGCGGCAGGGGCGTGGGGCCCCGCAAGCCCCGACTCACGCCGTGTCGAGAGTCCCGGGCCGCCCTAGAAGGACCTCAGTGACGGAAGACGCAGGCTTATCCTAGCACAGTGGAAAACGCTCACAGACAAGTCACAGACAAGGAGTGTGAGAGCTCAGGTCCCATGATGAGTGAGTGGTGCAGCAGCGTTGTGCAAAGCCCTTTCCTCCAGGGACAGAGAGTGGGGGACTGACCACCTGAGAGCTAGCAGCCTCCATGCCCGGCCACCTAGTCCATTGGGGCGCGGGCGAGCTCCGCTGTCCTTCCCAGACAGAGGGAGTGAAAACCAGCTGGGGCCAATGAGAGGCAGCCACCTGGGCACTGAACTTGGCGTCTGGGTTGTTCTCTGCTTTACTCACCCCCCTCTTAGCTGGGTGGTCTTGAGTATAACCCCTCTACCCCCAGTTTCCTTTCCAATAAAATGGAGTTAATAAGACTTCAGGGTTTTACAAGAATGAAGTAAGAGCACATGTTAAAAATGCTCAGTCCAGGGGCGCCTGGGTGGCTCAGTCAGTTAAGCGTCCAGCTTCGGCTCAGGTCATGATCTCACGGTTGGTGGGTTCAAGCCCCGCATCGGGCTCTGTGCTGACAGCTCGGAGCCTGGAGCCTGCTTTGGATTCTGTGTCTCCTCCTCTCTCTCTGCCCCTCCCATGCTCATGCTCTGTCTCTCAATAATAAATAAATGTTAAAAAAAAATTACAAAAAAAAATGCTCAGTCCAGGGTTTATCTCCTGATAGTAGCACTCAGGGTGACATTTACGAGCACTGCGCACCGGGCATGCTTTGAGCCCGTATGTGTCCTGCCATTCAATCCTTGCAACAACCCCAGGAGCTCGATATGACTACTGTCCTCATTTTATATGTTCGGGAACTAAAGCACAGAGCGGTTAAGCCTAACCTCTTGGTGGCCTGAGCTCACCCAATGAGAAGGTGAGTCAAGCTGGAAACTGAAGCCAGGCCACCCTGTGGCCACAGCCACTGGTCCGCACAGCTCACTAAGTAGCAGACGTAGTGGTGGCCTCGTTTTTACGCCAAACATTGCAAGCCGGCTGTGGGGACAAGAAACAAAACAATACAAGACGGAAAGTTCCTAGAACGGTGCCTGGCCCGCTTTGTAATTAATGATTAGCATTAAGGCCACTACCATTGCCATTCTAATTGAGGCCGGTAGAAGGTGAACATGTGCTCCCTTGTAAAGTCCCTGCGTCAGTTGCCTCTTGCCACAGCGCTGCTGTGTCAGCAAAGCTCAGGACACTTCACGTCTGCGGCAACACGTGTGCGGGGCGCAGCCTGGCAGATTCGGGGATGTGGGCTGAGGTCGCTGACTCGCCGAGCTCACACGTCCAGGGCTGGCCGGCCTTCGGCTGCTCGGGGACAGCCTCCGTCAGAACGTCCCAGGCCACCCCACCCCGCGCTGCCTTCCCTTTTCATCCTTCAGCTGACTCGCCCCGGCGCGTTCTCGCCGTGACGGCGGAGGGCAAGGGCGTCAGACCCAACGGAGAGGGGCTTTGGAAGCCTCAGTTTGCCTCCCTTTTGATCACTTCCCGTGGGCCAAAGCAAGCCGCAAGGTCAAGCCAGAACCAGGTGGGAGGGTTCTCTACAGTTACAGGAAAAGGATGTGGGTAGGGAAGGGTGAAACGATCTCTCACAATCCCAAGTAGCTGCCATGGGTGTAATCAACAGAACACCCCACCCTCCTCTCCTGGTAAAAGTCCCTCGGTCCGTTTTGCGGTGTGGTTCCTGAACGTGTACTTGTGCAGCACCATTATTCTCTCTGAAGCCAGCGTGTTTTATCTCCATATATGCCAGACCCCACAGTGGGCATGAGGATGCAGCTGTGAACCAGACAAACAAGGTCTTGTTTGGACCTAATGATCCAGTGGAGGAGAAATGCAAAAAAAAAAAAAAAAAAAAAAAAAAAAAAAAAAAAAAAATCATATAATTTCAGATAATGAAAAAGTCAATGAAAAACAGGCCAGAATTACTAAGAGTGGTCTTAGAGGATAGTGACCTTTGAGATTCACGCCCATATCCTCAGCTCTAAGCCTAAAGCCTAATACAGAATAGGCTTCAACAAATATTACAACGAGCTTGGGTGGGTGGGTGGATGGATGATGGATGGATGGATGGATGGATGGATTGATAGATGGATGGATGGATGGATGGATGGACGGATGGACACTAAGACCTGCCTGATACTTCTTGCCATTGCTTCTTCACCACCTTTACTCTCTGTTGCCCACTGGGGCCAGGAAAGTTCCCAGAGAGGAGACCCCATTCCCTCTCCACATCTGGAGAGCCAGCCATGAGACTTCAACTAAGTGTCTTCTCCAAAGACGCAGAGGCTGGTGGTCTCAGCTCTCCGTGGTTCGCGAAGGGACCGCCTCCCTTCTGAACTCCCTGCTCAGTGTTGGGAAAGAGTCCGCAGAGCTAATGCCACCCACTGACCCTTTGGAGAGGTCCAGACCCACTCCTCACCCTTCTGTGTGTGTTTCGGTGTTGGGGTACACAAGGGACACGGGGAGGCAGCCACAGTGCCGCCTTCGATCCCACCACCCCCCCGCCCCAGATTTCCCTGAGCCAGGGTGGCAGGGTCACTGCCCCAGCATCAAGGCTTCTCACCACACTTTACTGAACGACTGGCGCTTCGCACACATACATACTCTTCACAATAATTCGTGGATCTTGGTTTTATTACTAACTTCAGTGAGAAGTGATGGCAGAATGGAAAGAGGACAGTTCTTCCTGGTCCGGCGGATGTGGATTTAAATCCACATCCCAACCACATCTTAGCCCCGTAACCGGGCATGCTGACGCAGAGCTGAGTGTGACAGGGACCATTCAAATCCTAGAAACCAGCAGACTCAGTGGCGTCTAAAGCACTCGCAGACGTGTTCCGCAGAGTGCATCTCTGAAAACTCATCTGTCAGTGGCTTATATTTTGTTTTTAAAACACTTACAGAATTGACCGACGGAGTCCATTGAAAACGCAACAAAGTTAATAAAAATCGCCCGGTTGTGTCTGGCCACAAATAAAAAGTGATTTTAAATGACACCTTCTCCCTCACTAGGACACTGTGGCTTATCAAACAAAGGCTCCAGATGTGCACTGTGCTTGGCATGAGAGCAGGTGTCTCGTGGGGACCCTCCTCACCCAGGTCTCCCTCATGGGTGGTGAAATTCAAGGCAGACGTGAAGGCGGGGGGGAACAGGGGGAAGGGTATTTGAGCCATTCTCTGGTGCAATCTGTGCTATGGAAAGTTAGTTTTAATTTGTTCCATATGAATCATGAAAAACGTGAAGTGTGCAGGGGGTTTATCATAATTCTTGATGAGATAAATACTGGGCTCATGCAATAAAAAAAAAAATGGAAAACATGTATTTAGTCCAAAAACTTCATTTACAAAAAAAAAAAAAAAGCTAACATAAGGAAATGATTTCCTAAAGAGCCTTTCAGTCTGACGAAAGATGGACCCAGGCATTTTAAGGATACAGATCAGATTTATCACTTCGGTTAGGTCCCTTGACGAGAACAGGGTGTTTTGAGCGGCGAGGTTAAGTTCTGCAGAGCCCAAGTACATGCGTGGCTGTGCTGTGCCACTTAAACGTCTCTCAAACCAAGTCCTCGGGTCCCAACTAGCCCGCTTCAAAATTACTAGCTGTGCAACCCTGGGCAAGTCACTGAGTGTCTCTGAACTCTGGTTTTCCTATTCCTATACTAAGTAATTCCCGTGGCAGGTGAGAAGATCCGATGAAATGACAGAGCTGGTTAGGTAAACCATCTAACTTATTTACAGATGTTAGCTGCGATCGCTTTTGTAGACGGAAAAGCAGACACACAGTATTTCCAGGACCCATCATGAGCTCAGCAGAGTGCTAGACACGAAGAAAAAACAACAACAACAACAACAAAAAGGCAAGAAAAGCAGAAGATGTGGTCCCTGCCTCCAAGGAGCTTGTAAGCAAGTTTTCAGGCATAACGAGGAAGCAAAGAGGGACTCCTGTAGGATACGAGTAAGCAAATCCGTATTTTAGGGAACAAGTTACAAATGGCTGGAAGATTCGGGTAAGAGTCAGGTATGTGCACGCGGCTAAAGAAAACAGTGGGAGGGAAAGCAGGTGTCCCATGAGACATGAGTGAGGCCGGCGAGACTCACAGCTCAGATGTCAGTCTGTCAAAGACGGTGGCGTCTAATTTAAGAGGTGGTGGTCATCCCCCGATCACCGCACACTTCCCAGATGTGGCCAAAGCTCAGCCAGGCCAAGAAGTCAGAAGGAAAAGCTGGGGAAAGCCTGGGCTCCAGGCTGGCCGTGGAAGAGTCACCTCTCTGGACCCGGGTTCTCATCTACAAAACAGGCCGCCAATGGCCCTTGCCCACCCCCACCCCCATCCCACCTCCACTGGAAGGAGCTGGGAGAGAGGTCATGCAGACATTGTAGGGACCAAGGATCACCTCCAGGGAGGCCAGCTGGCCTGACAGGGGAGACACAGACAAAATGGGGGAGAAGGGAGATGAAGAAATGCACTGAGTGCCTGCTATGCGCCCGGCACTGCGTCGCACATCATCTCACTTAGTTCTCTCACCTGAAGTTAATATACCCATTTTACAAATAAGAAAACTGGCTTTTATAGCGGTTGAGAGGGGCACCCGGGTGGCTCAGTCGTTGAGCGTCCAACTTCGGCTCAGGTCATGATCTCACGGTTCGTGAGTTCGAGCCCCGCATCGGGCTCTGTGCTGATGGCTCAGAGCCCGGAGCCTGTTTTGGATTCTGTGTCTCCCTCTCTCTCTGCCCCTCCCCTGCTCCTGCTCTGTCTTTCTCTGTCTCTCAAAAAATAAATAAATGATTAAAAAAAAAAAGTTTTATACCGGTTGAGAGAATTGTCCCAAATCCTGTACCTAATAAGTGGAGGAAAGATTTGAACCCAAGTCCTTCAGCCACCAAAGCCCACACTCTGCATCACACAACTGGAACAAGACCCTGAGTGGGGCAGAAACGCCAGAAAGCGCCACGCTAAGTGGCTTTCTCTGCTCTGTCTTCTCCCCTTAGCTGTTAGAGAAAGAGGCTGGGGTTGGAGACATTCACTTGGGCCCTTGGAAAGGTCTTGGGGCCAGGAGAGGTGGAGACAGAGGGCGGCAGCTTAAGGGTGGCTCACGGCTCCCCCAAGACAGAAAGGGGAACATCCCAGGGACCCAGCACAGGGGCCTCCGTGGGGAAGGATGGGAACTGGGGAAACACTCTGTCCAGGACTAAAGATGGGGCATCTGACTGGGTGCTCCCTAGAGCGTGTGTCTGGCCCTGCCCTGGCAGACAGAACAGGGAAGGCAGGGGGCTGGTCTCAGGGGCCACCAAGGCAAAGCAGGCCCAGGAGCCTGGGTCCAAAAGTTAGGAAAGGCATTACCTGTGAGAGTACTCAGCCAGATCAGAAGTGGGAAGAGACCCGAAGTCATGAGCTGAAGAACCCAGGAACCAGCACACACAGACTCTCTGCTTCTCAACCCTTTGGCACGTTGTGGGTAGATGCGGGTATAGCAAGCCCCGCGGGGGGGGGGGGGGGGGGGGGGGGGGAGCCATAAACGGGTCCCATCTCCTTGCAAGATCAAAGCGAAGTAGTTTCAAACAATATTTTCACGTTAGCAAATGGAATAGGATTCAACAATCTGCAGGAAATGTTTAGAATAAAACACAAGACTTCAAATAAATTTTACACTTGTGGCAACCACTGGAGCTACCACCCCCTCGCGGGTTTTTGAGCCATTAGGATTTGCAATGGGAAGTTTCTGAAAGGAAAAGGAAATCGAAGGAGGCAAACAGGTCACAATACAGAGGGGAGGAGAGCAAGGCTGGTGCTCAGGTGCCGGCGGGGAGTGGGGAGGGGGTGGGAGGGTTGCTGGGGAAGTTAGATGCTCAAAGAGGGGTGGGGGAGACACAGGAAGCCCAGCAGGTGAGTCTGGGACCCCTGCCCAGCAGCTGAGGGTCCATTCACAGAAATGTGGAAAGGCGTCAGCCGGGTGCAAGACATCGCCTGCCCGTCCTGGGTTCTAATGCCAAAAGAAACTGTTAAACCGAAGCTGTGCGTAAACTGCAGGGGACTCCTGGACAGAAGGAACGAACATCTGTATTACGTAGCACTCACCCCGGCAGCCTTGCGTGTCTCCTGATTGGTCCTCTCTTCCCTGGCCACGCCCCTTCCTCTGTAGCCCCACCCAGCTTCCGCGCTGATGCCCCACCCCCAAACTGCCCCAGGTTCTCGCGTGTCCTTATTCACAGGCTGCAGGTGTGAGCTTTGCCAGTATTTGTTCCCTTTGGCCAGTGTTTCTTGGACCCATAGTCCAGACGTGCTTCTGGCTGCATCATATCTGCTGCTAGGTCACCCTAGGGGACATGGGTCCACGGCGTGATGGGACCAGTAGGGAAGGGAACCCAGCAGCATGTACAAGGATATCCATTGTGGGTTGAAGTGTGCCCCCCTCCCCACCCGCCAGAGAGTTGAAGTCCTAATCCCCTCACCCTCCAAACGTGACCTTATTTGAAGCAGAGTCGTTAATTATTTCACATGAGGTCACCCTGGAGGAGGGTGGCCTCCTCAAGCAATGTGACTGGTGTCCTCCCAGAGAGGGGAGATGTGGAGACACGCACCACGCAGGTAGAACCCCGTGTGCACGTGAAGGCAGACTGGGGCGCTGCTCCTACAAGCCAAGGCGTGCGGAAGAACGCCAATGACCCAGCGGAAGTATCCGGAATGGAGCAGAAGGGACCCCGCCCCCCTGCAGTGTGTGGCCTTTATGACGGCAGCTCTCTACAAGGCACCACAGGGCCCGGCCTCTCCCCCAGGGCTGAGGACGGCTTGTGCAAGCAGTGTGCCTGAGCCAGGTCCCAAAGAAGGAACCAGAGGGTTCCGGATAGAGAAGGAGGGCATGGGGCGGGGGAGGCAAGAAGGAAGACTTTCCCTGTTAACTATCGCCTGCTTCCCTAAGTACCCAGCTCCTCGACAGGAGTGGGAGCCGGTGGTCTCCCACGGACCATGGCGAGACCTGGCGCTGCAAAGGGCCTCGGAGATGTAGACAAATCTCTGGTCTTACAAGCAGGAAAACCCAGGGCCAGGGTGGGCAGAAGCCGCTGGGTTCGCCCGCGAGTCAGAGCTCAGCCAGAACTAGAGGCCAGGCCTCCAAATACCCCTTAAGTGCGCCGACTTCTGCTTGCAACACAACCGATGGGAAATGCGCTCTGTAAGAGCACGTTTCTCCTTAGAACAAGGCTTTTTAAATCGATCAGTCAACCAATCAATCTCACTTACCCATGGCTTTGGTTGGTATGGCACAAAGCATTCCATGTTCCAGTGTAAACTTGGCCTCTACAAGATGGGAATAGGGGACCATGCAGCCCCAGCCTGGCCCGGGGACGTTGTCACCGGAGCAAAGGGAGCTTCATCTGTTGGGTGTTCTCGCCTTCCCGAGGACACTCTGTCGTGGTCCAGACGAGGAGGAGACAGCCCCGGGGACTTCCAACCTCCGGCCTGATGACTTGAACACCGTCGTTCTTCCCCTCAGACTGAGGCTCCGTGACTCACTCTTCCCTGAGATGGTTTGGACTCTTAACTGGGATCTAAGGAGAAATTTCACCATAGAGATCTTTGGGGTGGTTGGATAGGGAGGCTCTGAATCCCGCCGTGGGTTCACGGGGCTCCTGCGTCAGGTTGGATGGGGTCCAGCGGGGGTGCTCGTCCAAACTGGAGGAGGAGCTGGTGGGCAGAATTCCAAATCCACCCAGGCTATTCTCACCCCACTGCCTCCGCTCACCGGCTGGGTGACGTCGGAGAAGCCCCAGCCTCTCTGGGCTTCTGTGATACTATGAAATGCAGCTTAGCTGCCTCACTTGGACGGAGGCAGCGTGCCGGTCAGATGAACTTGACATTTCTCTAAATGGTGAGCTAATTTATAAGTGCAAATGTTAGCGTTAAAGATCAAAATGGGCTTGGGGCGCCCGGGGGACTCAGTCGGTTGGGCACCCGACTTCAGCTCACGTCATGATCTCGCAGTCTGTGAGTTCGAGCCCCGCAGCGGGCTCTGTGCTGACAGCTGGGAGCCTGGAGCCTGCTTCGGATCCTGGGTCTCCTTCTCTCTCTGCCCCTCCCCAACTTGTGCTCTGTCTCCCTCGTACTCTCAAAAATAAATACACATCAAAAAAAAATTTTTTTTTGGAAGATCAAAATGGGCTTGAGTTTGGGATCCACGGACAGAAGCTCCCTGGTTTCTCTCCTCTCCTCTGTGAGCTCCCCTTCTTCCTTTCCTTTGCTTCAGAACTAACCCCTCCTCTGTGAAGGGGCGGGGGGCAGGGGGAACAGTACCAGTGTACCAGTGTACATGTCCCTCCTGCTCTGTCCCCTGCCTCTGGCTCTGGAGTAACCCTTTATGCCCCATACATCACCTTACTTAATTCTCAGAACCCTGGGAGGGACTCTGCTTGAGCCCATTTCACATATTGGAAAACCGAGGCTCATAGAAGGCAAGCAACTTGAAGCCAGCAATGATCTCCAAATACGCCCATCCTCTTGCCCATCATGGTACCAAGTGGTACCTTGGGTTCTCAATCTGTCCCCTTCTGCCTCCCAAAGGCCAGGTTCCAGCCCCGTCTCCTCCCTCCTGCACTGTTTCAATCTTAACCGTCTCCCGAACTCTTGCCAGCCAGCCTCCCCTACTTCTGCAGCTCCCCATGTCCTCCCAAAGGTCCAGCTCAATGGCTCTTCTTGCAACCAATGCACGTGTATTATCAACAAGTGCCCCTGTCTCAGAAGAATGGAGGCATTCGTGACTGGTGATCCGTTCCCTGTGCTGGGCTCTCCTTCTGCTTTTCTTTTTACTCTCGGATAAGGGGTGGGGGGTGCGGTATGGACTTAGAGGTTCTGGGCTCATCCCCAATGAACTACTTCCAAGGCTCACTGATTTTTTTTTTTTCCTCCTAAAGCTTTCTCTGATTCTATTCCCTGCCTTAACCTTCCACGTTTCCTCATAAATGACTGCCTTGTTGGAAATAACACCACCATGCAAGCTATCCACTGGGCACGGGGGAAAGGCACAATTATTTTGTGGGTTCATCACAACTTGCTTCCAGGGGAAGATAAAAAGCAGGCCATCTTGCTTCCTTACGAATGCTGATCTGAATACAAAATTCAGATGCCACAGAAGCACACAGTTTATTCAGATAGATGCCAGGAAATAAAGCTTAACCCTTCCTAATTCGGGAGAAATTCCCCTTTAGGATTTATTTAGGCTAGAATAGTGGCCTCTCCTCAATGGTCTGGGATATTGACAATATTTTGCAAAGAATCAACTAATATCTGTGAGTAAGAGAGGTATGGGAGGGGCAGCTAAGCTCTAAAGCCTGAATGTGGTGTTACAGAACAGTGTCCCGTCTGGAATAGAAAACTGCCTCTGTTCCAAAGTGTTAAGAATGTCGTGAGATTCGGGATCTGGTTCTGGTCACTCCAGACTAAAAATATCTCTACTTTCCCTCTTTCTTCTCAAGTTTTCTCAAATGAAGATTTAAAACAAAAAGAAAGGAAGGAAGGAAGGAAGGAAGGAAGGAAGGAAGAAGGGAGGGAGGGAGGGAGGGGGGAACCTTAGCTAGGAATACTATTTGAATATAGAATGTGTCCTAGCCAAAGCACCAACAGTTAACAAAGAAGAGAGAAAAAAGCAGCAAGAGGGTGCTAATCTTACACTGCCAATTAAAGGACAACCCAAAGCACCATGTACGGAAAAATCAAGTCCAAATTAACAAAGGGAGCAATACATTCCAATGAAAACTCACAGCCGTGACTATTACCTCTGATAATATAGTCCTTACACAAGAAGAGGTAGGAGAGGGTTGTCCAAAATTTGAAGAGCCCAGGTCATTTCTTCGGCTCCTGTTGCGTGGTGTCTGAGAGGCGGGTGACAATGACATCACAGGGTGGTTGAAAGAATGGAAGGAGGTGTCGCACACGCAGGGTCTGCCTCGGTGCCTGGCATCTAGGAAGCAGCTCATCCTTTTCTCCTGCTTCTGTAAGGTGAGCTCAGTAGTCCTTCGGCACGTGTGTTCTTGCCGTCCCCCGGATTGGGGGAGCAGAGCTGTTTAGGGACCGCCGGTCATCCATGCATTTGCTCTGCAAGGTACGGTGTACAGTGGGGCGTGGGGTACGACGCACGTGCCATTTGGCTTGACACGGTTCAAGAGTAATACCCGTCCCGACCCCCGACTGTCATTGCCGGGACTTCTTTTTAAGAGCGTGTTCTAGAAAACGTCGCGGTGTCTGTGTTTCTACCTGACAGCGCAATCCGTTTTCAGCTCAGACGCCAGGAAGGAAGCGAGTCTAGCTACGAAAAGGCATTCACAACCCCCCTACTTTCTCCGCAGAGCGGTGGAATTCAACACGGAGAAGGAAGAGGTGGGAAGCGAAAAAAGGGTCCTGGGCAACCATCTGTGAAACATGCTTGGGGGCATCCTCCCTAAGGAGGATCTCTGGAGGCAGTGCCCTGGCATTTCACACACATTAAATGCCATTATCTTATCTTCTGACTTCATCTCCAATCCTTCCATACCTTTCCTGCCCTCATTATCCCTACATCTGTCTTTGACCTTGAAGAGACCTCCAGGTCCTGGACCCCTCCATTTTCCCATACTCTCCTGGTCGCTCTTCCTTTCTAGAGCAGTCTACAGTCTATATTAGCCTGGGGTCTTCTGAGAAACAGAACCAGTAGGAGACAGAGAGAAATTTATGATAAGGAGTTGGTTCATGGGATTACAGATACAGTCCCAAGATCTGAAGTCTGCAAACAGGAGAGTTAGGAGAGCCAATGGTTTAAGTTCCGTCCCGAGGGCGGGCGAAGACCCACGTCCCAGCTCCAGCCCTCAGGTAGGCAAAGTTCCCTCTTGTTCCGCCTTTTGGTTCTATTCAGGTCTTCCACTGCTTGGGCGAGGCCCACCCACACTGGGGAGGGCGATCTGCTTTACTCAGTCTACCAATTCAGACGTTAATCTCATCCAGAGGCACCCTCACAGACACACCCAGAGAGTGTTTGACCAAATCTCTGGGCATCCGCTGGCCCAGTCAAGTTGATACACAAAATTAGCCAGCACAGTCTCCATGGTCAATCATCTGGACCCTCGTGAGGGTTTCTGTAACTCCTGCCCTGTAAGATCATCAAACATCTTCTCTTTTTATTTTATTTTAGAGACAGAGAGGGTGCATGTGCAAGTCGGGGAGAGGGACAGAGGGAGAGCCAGAGAGAGAGAGAGAGAAAGAGAGAGAGAGAGAGAGAGAGAGAGAGAGAGAGAGAATCTTAAGCAGGCTCCATGCTTAGCACGGGGGGGCCCCCCCTCAGGGCTTGATCCCACGAACCGGGAAATCATGACCTGAGCCGAAATCAAGAGTCGAACGCTCAACCAACTGAGCCACCCAAGTGCCCCTGCGTCGTCTGCATTTCTATACCCAAGTGGCTCAGCGCTCTTGAAGGAAAGTGCATAACCTAGAAATGAAATGGCTACAGATCTGCGTCTCCATTGCCAGCGGGATCCTCAGTACCTCCGTTCAACCACTCACTTACCTTAACCTCCTAATCAGCAATTATTCCACACATTTACTGCCCTTCTCAAGCCCCCTACTTAGGCCCCTCCTATGGCCCTGCACCCTCATGCCTCCCTAACCGTGAATCCAAACACACCCACTCTTACCTATCATGGCTTCCTTTTTCCCAAGTCCCCAGTCTCTTCTCTACCTACTCTTGACATCCATTACCATCACCTCCTCTCCTCTATCTCCAATCTCTCTCTCTCCTTCCTTCCCCCTTCCCCTCCCTCTTTCTCTGTCTCTCCCTCCCTCTCTACTGCCTTCTCGCCCTCGCTCCCTCCCTCTTCTCTCTCTCCCTTTCTCCCCCCCATCTTGTCTTCTTTTCATCAAACTTGAAGCATGCTCAATTCCTTCCCATCCTGTGATCGACAGAATAATGCCCCCACCCCAAGACATCTGCGTCCTAATTCCCAGAGCCTATGAATATGTTACCAGAAATGGCAAAAGGGACTTCACACCCATTAAACTAAGGACCTCGAGGTGGGAAGATCCGCCGGGATTCCAGGTAGACCCAATGTATTCACAGGGGGTCCCAACAAGAAGAAAGCAGGAGGGTCAGAGTCAGAGATGGGACTACAGAGGCAGAGATCAGAGTGTTGCAGAGAGGGAACCACGAGCTAAGACGTGCAGGCGGCCTCTAGAAGCTGGAAGGACAGGGAAACGGATCCTCCCCTGAGAGCTTCCAGAAGGAACCCAGCCCTGCCGGTGCCCTTAGGACTTCTCATCGCTGTCACTTTAGGAGCATATGTCTATGTTGTTTTAAGCACCTAAACTTGTAGTATTTGTAGTAATTTAAGCACCTAAATTTGTAGTAATAGAATACGCACATTCTGAAATCTACAGCTCCAGGCAGGACCTCTCCCTGTGGCTTCAAACCACATGTCCACGGCCCGAAGCACGTTTCCACGTGAGCACCCAATAGCAGCCTCAAACCCGAGCTCTTTGAAACAACTCATTGCCAATGCCTGCCCACGCCACTACGCACCCCCCAGCAAAAGCCTTGCCCTGCTCTATCTCAGGTTGCCTTACAACATGGAACGTGTCGCTGAAGTTACAGACCCAGGGTTCACCGTCGATTACCTCCTTCAGTCACCCGTATCCCACCGATCTTGCGGTCTTGCACCCTATCTCTTGAAATCATGCATTTTTCTCCATTCCCCACAGTTCCTATTTTATCTGAGGTCGCCATTATTTCTTGCCTGGAATCACCTCTTCTTCTGTCTACCCGCTTCCATGCGGATTGATCCGTTATTCCCACTGCAAACCGAGCAATCAATCGGCAGTGGAAAATCTGACCGTATCCCCTGCCTGCAACCTTTCAGAGCCAGAGTGAGCTGCTTGGCTTACGAGGCTCCCAATAATCTAATGCTGACCCAGCCCTTCCAGCCCCATTTAACCTCAGACCCTGTCCCAAGCTTCACACACCGGCAACAATGCATGAACCTGGCCGTCCCTTGCCTCCACGGCTTTGCTCTTGGTGGTTCGTATTTTCCAACCTTCTTCTTACAGTCACTGGTCCCTCAAGACTCAATTCAAGCACTATCTCCTACAGAAAAGTTTCCGAGACCCTCCAGGCTAAGTCCCCCTCCTCCAGGCTCCCAGAATGTGCGTGCCAGCACTCTGCACAGTGCCCCACGCATCAGTGTTTGCCGAGTGAATAAATGAATACAGAAACAGTCCATTACAGTTAACAGGTGCACCACAGAGGTGAGAGAGATGCTCCGGAGCGTGGTGGAGGTGCCTCCGCCTCCTGGAGAGTCAAGAAAGGCTCAGTGAGCAGGAAAAGCAGAGCTGAGCTTGGGAGTGACACAGCGGGAAGGGAGGAATCATGTGTTAGACTCTGCAGTCACACAGGGAGCCTGGGGGCTCTCTACCGCCATCTCAAAAGTCATCATTTTTGAACACGGACACCTGTGTCTTCCCCTCATACTGGGCCCACAACTTTGGTACCCAGTCGTGCAGACAAGGCTGGCTTGTCCAAAGGCGTAGGAACCTAAGAGTTTGAAGAGGCTCATCAGGACCCCTGACCCTGGCTACAATCTGGCTGTGCCCCTCCAAGCCAAACACTCAATCACATAAGGGTGCATCTTGATCTGTTTATAAACGTTTAGAGTTTAGGTGGGAAACACCATATTGTCTGTTCAATACGTAAGCACGTATAGCATGGGGCACATCAACTCCACACGGTTCAAATTCATTTACACTTTGCTCATCAAAATGCCTCCCGGCCCTCCCCATGAGGCTATCTAATGTCCAGGAGGCCATCTTGACTCTAGTGGACCTTTGGATTTAAAAAGGGTGGGAGGCACCTGGGAGGCTCAGTCTGTTGAGCATCTGACTCTTGCCATCGGCTCAGGTCGTGATCTCGCAGTTGTGGGATCGAGCCCCACGTAGGGCTCTGCACTGAGTGTGGGGTCTGCTTGGGATTCTCTCTCTCCCTCTCTCTCTCTCTCTGCCCCTCCCACTTGTGCTCTCTCTCTCAAAATACATAAATAGACATTTAGAAAATAATAAATCATAAACTAAAAGGGGGGGGATTTGAAAAATCTGAATCTGACGAAGACAAACTGAATTTCAATCTGAAAAGTTCTGATTATATTCTACAACTCTCCATTCCCCCAGATCAAGGGGGGACTTGGCTTATCTCAGTCCCCCAGTCACCCCAACATCCCTGTGGCAGGCACAGCCCCAAGGAAGGACGCTTTCTCCAAAAGAGACAGTGCCTCAAAAGGACACTTTCTCCCAAGGAGACAGTGCCTCGATTGTGCATTAAGAACCGGAAACTTGGGAGAAACCATTTCAATAGCTGCTTGAGAAAAAATAAGCCTCTGGCTTACACTGCTGCATTTAGAATCACAAATCTTTAGGACTGAAAGGGATAACTGAGATCATCTACAATAATAACTGCCATCTGCACAGCACTTTCCACTCGATACATCACTCTCTTATCTAATCTTTGCAGCTATTTTGTTAGACAGGTACTGTTCTCACCACCCTCAGTTCTACCGCTAGGAAAATGAGGCCCAGAAAGGTTATGTGGATTTCCCAAGCTCACACAGTAAATACAACGGGGGGGCTCAGACTCATGCCCTTGACACTCCCCCCCCCCCCAAGGCTTGTCACCAACCCCAGTCACCGCTTCTCGGGGTGAAACGAGGTCAGGATTGGCCACTGCCTGGCCAGTCTGGCCGGCGTCCATCACGTGCTGGGAAGGATAACAAAACCAGAACACCCACCTCCTGCCTGGCGTCCTTTCTGCCCCTCTCAGTGTGGCTCCGCTCCCTTTATTGGAAGAAGTCAGGAAGGAAAGGAGCTTATCTCTTCTCGTGGGGTTCAAAGAAATGGTTTCTGACATTACAACCCCCGTCCCTTTGAAAGCGTCACAAACAGAGCAATTCACTTTAAAGCACGTGTTATCTTTGCAACTCTTATAACCACCTGGCAAAGTAGATATCCCGCCACCCATCTTCCTCCAAGAGGAAACTGAGAGTCAGCGAGAATGAATAATGGCCCCCTGTGACATAAATGGCAAAGAGCTAAGAGTGCCAGGACTTAAACCCAAGTTTTCCGGCACCGACCGAAACATCCTTCCGCAGCACTGATGGCATTTGGCTCCGATCCCACGGGGACAAGCGGTGGCAGAAGATAGAGCTGATGGAGGGAAAAGGGAGGGAGGAAAGTTATCTCCAAGGGCCGACAAATGGGACAGATGACTACACAACCTGCCTGTTTGGCCGGGATCGTCGCATGCATGAGGAGCAGGACAGACCGAGAGGAAGGACACGGGCTGGTTTAGAGCAAAATCTGCGTACGTATGTCTATGCAAGCAGGCGACATACCATTCTACCTCGTTCAAATATATGCAAACTAAGCTATAAATTAGTACTAATCAGTACCCGTGAGGTGAATTAATTAAAAAGTTATAATTCACAAGAGGCCTACATTACTCGATAATGTAGCACGAAAGCTTATGAAGATGAGAATTAATTACTCGGGCCAGATGTTGAAGGAATGCTTAATTTCTTGAGCTCTTGGTTTCAAGCAACCACTGAGTTTATACGGCTTTGAGACGAAGCTAACATTATTGTGTTTACGAAGTCATTAGTTTAACAAACGACACCACTTACTAACGAGTGGATATCGAGTGCCTTGCTGGAAGTCTCATACTCATCACCTTACGTAACCCTCACAACAACTATATAAGACGGATATCGTTATCATCATGTTAGATGTGCTAAAAAAGAAAAAAATTCTCGCGCCCCCAAAAAACCAAAGTCACACAGATTACATAAAGAAATGCCTATATGAACTCGGCATCTGCCAAATTCTGCCCAGGCAATGGCACTTATGCCAAATGAACCCCTCGGCAATTCTGGTTTACTAAACCCCAAATGACTGAGAATTCATTCCATTTGTAAACCTTTTGGCTTTGCCTGTTTTTCATTTGAAACTTGGAGATATTCTTGAATCTTAAATCTGCAGGCACATCAGTCCATTCATTTCCATGCTATGTGTTTGCTCCTAATTGTTTCTCAATCCCACTTTAACCAAAACCAAAATCAAATGTTTCTGCTTGGTGGGTTGCCCAAAGACAGAGCCAAATTCCAGTCATCGCTGTGAGGTCTGGGGAGCAGAACGAGCACAAATAAGTCATAGCCACAAAGTCCCAAAACCTCACTGTGTGCAGCTACAGGAAAAAGGAAGCAGTGGAGAAATGAGAATTTAAAAATATGGATTCCATGTGGTTTTAAGTTTTTAAGACGTTTTAAATTGCAATAGTGGTTTTTTTTTATTTTCTACAATAAGCCTATTTTTCTTTGGTAATAGGAAAATGCATGATAATTATTCAAATTACCAAGGACAGTTTGGCTGGGTATCGAAATTGTGAATCACAGACTTTATACAAGTTGTTCCATTGACTGCCTTTACCCAACATAGTAGAGAGAAGTCTAATGGCTCTTTGGTTTTTTTTTTTCCACTGTACTTGTTTGGTGTTTTTGTTTGTTTTGCTTTTTTCTGTCTGAAGTTTTTTCGGATTCTTTTGTTATCCATGAAATTCAATATTTTCACAGGCTATGTTAATATGTTTGTCAGACTTTTTTAACTCTTCCTGATAAGACTCACATGACAGGGTCACAGATGACTTTCAGAAACTTTTTATTCCATACTATTCTGAATATTGTTTAAGTCATCTTGTATCTCTTTGTCATCTTCTTTTCCTCCACTTTTCTCCAAGATTCACTCATGATTTGGTACTTTACCATATTTCTGTATGACTCAGGATTTCTACTCTGCTATTATTTGCATCCTTGCATTATTTTCTGGAGTCTGCTTTATCCTAATAATGATAGTGTAATCAAAATGCAATATCTTGGGAGATTTAACATCCTAATGTTTATGTTTAGGAACAAATCTATAAAACGAAGCGGGACATTATGAGGGTGGAGGTGGGGAACAGGAGACCTTAAAAGAAGGGAGCCAGACAGTAAAAGATACTAAAATGAATTTTGAAACTAGAATAACAAAAATAGTCCTTGCCCATTGCCAAAATAAGCAGGCAAATCAATGGACCAGTATAATTTTGTTTATTCTTCAGAAGGTATTTCAACTAGGAGGAAAAAGAACTCTACCTGGCAATGGTGATGAAATTCCTAGTTAAACATTGAGGGGAAACCCTAACCTACATCTGATAACTTAAGTTCTAGGTGAATTAAAACTTTCAGTTTTTAAAACACATCAAAATACTTAGATAAAATTAATGAATATTTATCGAATCTTCATCTATAAGAAGGCTTGGGAAGTATTTCACCAAAGATAAAGACCATAATGTAAAATATAACAAATTTAAGTCTATGAAAATCAATCAGAAAAATAAACGTTGAAAACAGTAAGGAAGACACCCATGGGAAATTCTCCAAAAAGAAATAGAGAGAGAGACAGAGAGAGAGAGAGAAAATATCTGTGACCAAACACCAGAAAAACATTTAACCTTACTAAAATGAAAACATAAATTGAAGGAAACTCTTCACATATTCTCAGCTTCAGTCTCTTGCTTCATAGCCTCTGTTTTTATGCTTTTGTGAGACGAAAAGAAAGATTTGATCGGGAGAGCTTGGTAAGATCTCAAGGTGGCAGAACTTGCTGGAAATTGGTTCGAGAGAAGACAAACATGAGATGGAATAACATAACCGTGCCTCGCGATAAAACACACAACAGGTACAGGGGCGCCGGGGTGGCTCAGTCAGTTGAGCATCCGACTCTTGATTTCGGCTCAGGCCATGATCTCACAGTTTGTGAGTTTGAGCCCCACATCGGGCTCTGCACTGACAGTGGGGAGCCTGCATGGGATTCTCTCTTTTCCACCCTCACCCTCTCTCTGCTCCTCCCCCTGCTCTCAAAATAAAAAAAAAAAAAAAAAAAAATACCAGGTAGGACTGGGCTCACATGACAGAAAAGTCACTATGGACTGGTATAGTCAAAGCGGACATTTTAGGAAAACTGGACCCTTGAACTTGAACTTGAACTTGAACTTGAGAAAAGAAAGAAACAACCAGTACGGTGGACGCGGGTATCCTCCAAACTTAGCAACCTGCCTCAGGTGCTCAAGACGGCTATGAATTCACAGAAGATAACCAGGCAGTAGGAAATTATTTCAGGCTAGATGGCAAGAAAATGTGCTTGTCCGTCATGCCTTACAGCTCAAAAAAGCCCTTTGATGAGCTATTTTCACCTAATCTTCTTGCTATGCTTGGTATTAGGCAATGCTAAGATCGTACCCTCATTTTGAGAAGAGGAAACCAAGGCTACGGGAGACGTGCTTACGTATTTGTGGTTGCACTGCTAGATGTTACCAGAGTAGGCACTTAACCCCGGCACACAGGGGAACCCTGCCTTCTTCTTTACCACTGTCATGTGGAATAAAAGCAACCAGTTCCATGCTTCTACATCACAGCTTCCTGGAGTTCAAAGAGTGGATTCCCATCCAGATTTCAAGTGGCTGCCCTAAGGAACACCAACTGGTGTTGGATATAAAATGTTAGCAGAGAAGAATGTTCTCAAAGAACGCAGATGCTCTTACCACCAAGAAACCTTGCTTGCTATGTCGGAATCGCCTTCTAGAAAGAGTAGGGAAACGTTACAGTGAAAGGATAAAAGTACCTTGCACAAGAGCATCATAGCTGTAACCACGGAACTTAGAATACACTTACTGGGGGCATGTCCTTGACCAAGAAGGAACTCGCTGTATTAATCCTTCTCACATCGAGCCTTAGTTTCTCCGGGTAAAAAACTAAAGGTAAGACGCCCACTAAATTGTCTTTCACCTCTGACTCTTTTAGGCAGCGCAGACTGAGTAGGAGGTAGGCACACACTCAGAGAAGAATGCGATCACAAAGAGGGACATTGAGATTAATGATAAAAGCCCTGGGAGCCAGGGCTTGCTACAGAGCAGAGCCATCCAAAGATGAAATAAGCAGCTTCCAGGAAAGGGAAAGAGAAGGGAGAGCTATTCCTCAAACAGCTATTATGCTCCTGTCTTAATGTTTATTTATTTTTGAGAGAGAGAGAGAGAGAGAGAGAGAGAGAGAGACAGAGTGCGAGCGGGGGAAGGGTAGAGGGAGAGGGAGACACAGAATCGGAAGCAGGCTCCAGGCTCTGAGTCATCAGCACAGAGCTCGAACCCACGAACCAGGAGATCCTGACCTGAGCCGGAGTCGGACGCTGAACCGACTGAGCCACCCAGGCGCCCCAACTCCTGACTTGATCTTGGACATGCGTGACTTCTAACTCCTATGACAATTTTAATTCCTGGGCATTATCAACCTCCGCCCCCCCCTTCCAGGTCGGAAAACTGCGACTCAGAAAGAAACCATCGGGTCATCATCAGGGGTAGTGGGTTCTTGAATGTGCCATAAGGAGGATGCTCAAACGGAGGATGGAATACCAATTCAAACGGATTTAGGCATCACGCGTGGCAGGATGGGGGAAAAAAGCATCAAGATTTTTATCTTTATCTTTATGATCCTTTCCAGCCAGGGAATCTCATGATCCTATCGCTCAAGGCCAGTCCTGTGTGACAGCAAGTGCCATCTTCCGAACGCCCCATTCTCTCCCTGCCTCCTCCTGCAGGCTTCCACGCCTGCCTTGCACCTGACAACAGAACGTACCACATCAGGAAGTAGGGGAGCGGGCATGGGAGCAGTCCCTGCCCCCGTGGCTTTTTCAAAACTGTGCCCTCCGGCACATCGCCACCACAAGTATCCCTCCAGTGGCTGCTGCGCTCCTTGAGAAAGCTAAAGAACTTGATAGCTTGGGAAGCATCTGATGGACTTCTAGGCTCCCCAAGACGGCTCCGGGCCATGGTAGCAATGCCATCTGAAAGCCCTCCCCGCCTAGCCACGGGAGGCGGGAGGCCACCTTGCAGAGCCTAGCTCGTTGGAGAGACTCACCGCCCCCCCGTGCCACCTTCCTCTCTCCGGGGATGCTGACTTGGCCAGCCTTCCTCGTAAGGTGCGAAGGCCATCCGGAACTTTCCTCACGCTCAGCAATTTTTCCGACCCTCTGGCTCTTTCAGCTGAGGCTGCAATGTTAAACATGTAGTTTTGTAAATTAATTCTTTGAAGATTCATTCTTGTCAGCTAACTTCTCTCGCGGCAGTAAAGCCAAGGAAGTCGCTTACTAGCAACTAAATTTTCTCCTTTCATGTACTCCCGAGTCTCTTTAATTTAAGACAGTGTTCCAAAACCCCTATTCAGCAAAACTCACCAGTTAGGCGCAGGGATCTCAAAAATGTTCACTTAAAATTAATGGGGGAAGTTACAATCTCATCATGGCCTTAGATATTTTTTAAAAGTGTCTGGGTATATCATCGCGGGGGAAAGGAGGCAGAAGACGAATAAGTCTTCGGTGAGCATTTGCTTCAAATCCACCCCGGTTTTTCGGTTTTCATCTCCTCTTCTCAGCTGTTGTTTGTGCCATGAATAGACTTTGCCAGGCTCTAGAAGAAATGCCCCGCAGGTGAGAACTAAGAAGCATTCACAGGTGAATAGGAAAAGGACATACGACCCACCACAGGACAGAGCAGACAGTCCTCAGGGGTGCAGGGGTGACCTGGGGCAGCTCTGGGCTGGGAGACCTGAGCCCTGGACGTGGGCTCTTCTGCGCCCCTAATTTACTCCATGCATTTGGACAAAGTCGCTTCCTCTCTAAACTGACTCTACGAAGACAAACAAACAAAAAAGTAGAACCAGATCATAACTGAGATTCCTCCTACCGCTAGCTTCCTAAGAGTCCAGAATAGCAAAATGTTCCAGGAGAGAAACAAATGTTCTAGCAGACATGAGGAGAGTGGTTCTCCCTGGGTTGATCCGGGCAAGTGCTGGAAAGGCTGCAATCCTGTGCTGGTCTCTGCAGAACACCCAGGATGTGGGCGGATCTGAGAGACATTCTTGTAAAGGAAACAGATGACACCCCTACTGCTGCTAAAGAGGAGTAGAAGGGGAGGTGGGGAGGGAGGGGAGGGGAGGGACAGGAGGTTGAAGAGAAACCGAATAATAACAATAATAATAATAATAATAATAATATCTGTATAGTCCTTTGTAGTTTATGGAGCGGCTCCATATACATCGGCTCATTTAGCTCTCAGCACAAAGCTGGGGGGCAGGGATAGGCATTTCAGCCCACCTTTATGGACTCAGGAGTTGACCACACATCTAGTAAGTGGTGGAACCAAGATTCCAAACGAGGTCTAACCAACAGCAAGCCACACATCATACAACCATGATCACAGGCTCAGTATGCCTCCACCACATGCTCTGGTGTCCAAAGGAGCCCCGCACACATGCATTCAGCGATGTTCGTGGCTAATGCGGTCTCCAGAGGCAATGAAGGAGAGCGCTGACCACCTCAGGACCACGGCTTTCACTTCTGGGCCCCACACTTCGTAAGGAAAATTGCCCAACTGGAACATTTCGGAGGATGGTGAGAATCTTTATAGCCAAGTCATATTGGGTACAACTGAGGCATCTTGAGTTGCTCTCATGGAGAAGGGAGGACACGGTAAGTACCTAAGATGTTTCAGAATCATCTTAAGGGCTATTGTATCAGCCAGGGTCCCAGCTGGAAACAGATGGCTTTATCAAATCAGGTTAATCAGAAGAAGATCTGCGTACATTGGGACTATTTGCAATAGTACTGATGTACGGGAGTCAAAAGGATAAGGCTGATACCAAAGGATACATCTCTCCTAGACACAGAGGATGTGGGCACGAAGTAGCCATTGAGGCCTGAAGAGAGTCATGCAGAGGAAAGGTGTCCTTGAAGGAAATGGTGACCATCAGTTGAACAGTAAGGGCCAAGCCAGTCAACGGCAACCTCAGGAGTAGGAGCCTAGGGAATATAGACATTGAAACTCATTCTTCTCTCTCCTGTCAATTTGCTGTTAAGACACCATTGTGGCCAAATCCACCCGGAAGTAAGAGCCTGCAGGACCCCACAGATGAAGTTCCAGGCCAGCATCCCAGGGCAGAGAGCAGAGTGAAGAAGGGTGAGGGCAGTGTCTGGAGGGAAGACATCAGACACAGCTATTCCATGGAAGAGTTAGAAATAGTGTGAGACCACTAGGGATTGGGTCGGGGACAGGGAAAAAGAATTAGGATCAGGGGATGATACAAGGAAATAGATTTTGGCTAAATTTTAACACAAGAAAGGAAGAAGCTGATAGCCAAAGAGAGCTGAACTAGGAAGGAAGGTTTCCATGAAGTCTACCGAGCTCCCCAGCATTGAACTTCAAGTCAAGATTAGAAGAGTCAAGAATGGACTAGAGGAAATCCAATGTTAGGTTGAATTCAGTGACTTAACAACATTTCTTCTAACTCTGATATTCCAACATTTTATGAAAAAAAAAAAAAAGAAGCAAAAATACAGAAGGGATTTTTAAAAATTAATCTCGGACTATTCCCCCAGTTTTCCTCCTCCATCTTCTCCCAAAGTAAGTATTTGCATTTACCTACCTGGCAGCTAAGAGAAGATGCCTGTTGATTTTGAATGGCACTAGAGTTAAAGTTCAGATTAGGCAAAACTTTGAAATCACGTAAGGTTTTTACTAAGGAGCTTCTGCCTTGTTTATCGTGGATGACCTTGGCCAGGAGAGAAAACGTACTGTCTAGTCCAAACAACCTCAAACCACTTTCTTTGTCTTCTCAAGGAGTATCACACTTCTCAAGGAGAAGTATCACACTCCTTCTCAAGGAGTATCACAAGATTGGGTCCATAATTTCCCACCATCTCTCTAAAGCAAGGAGCAGATTACGATGCGAGAGTGGCTGACAGATAGTTGGACAACGCTACTAACTTTTTAGGTTTGTTTCTCTCTTGTCTTCCAGATAATAATAAGTGTTTCCCTCCTTAATCACCAAAAGAGTTTCACTGTGATCACTATCGAAGTTAGTTAAAGTCTAGATTTGCTGAGGCTTCCATATCCTAAATTTCCAAACCAATGCTTCCGAGAAGTTTAGCGATCGCATAATTACCCGTAATGTATTGTATACTAGAGGGCATCTTGTGGACTTTTTCTCAAGTGAATAATACTAATGTCGTCTTGAGAGAATAATCGTTCCCTTAACTCCATTGTTACTAATTTACACTTAGTTAGAAGACCAAGAAGCTTGTTTGGAAATGTATGCATCGGAATCTGCCATTTCTTGGTTACACAATATGCTTTTCATTACTTCCCAATGTCTTGAAGAATGGAACTAATAAAGCTGATATTTCATGGTGTCGGGGGCAGACTGGCAGTTTGATGTCATGTTTCAGCTCATGATCCCTTGTATGCAAAGGACAGATTCATCTATTCAACTGGAGAGAAAGACCACCCAAGGTTTAACTGCGCAGGTGAGGTGCAAAAGGCTGGCTCACAACTATTTCCTCCCAGAACGAATGTAACCAGTTGGCATGACTCCAAAACAAGCATGGCAAAGCCCTCATTTGATAGGTTCAATTCCTATTCTAGGAGAACCATGAATTAATTCAGTTATGTTCAGTAAGCCAAAATGCTGCAGCTATTAGGGAATCCTTTAGGAACGACGGTTTTGATTTCTTTGTTCCTACAAAGCCAGTAGTTAGCTGGAAGGCTTGATCTTGTGATCGGTCCATGTTACGGCACGTTGAGCGGAGAGCTGTTCGCGCACAGGCGTGCCCCGTAAGGGAGGAAAAATGAACCCCGTGTGCCTGGCAAAATCATCAAAACGCAATTCTCAGGGCCAGAACTTCACCCAATCCCCAAGAAATCCCTGTCACCTCCATAATCTCTCCTACCCACACCCCGGGATGAGCTTGTTCGGTCCTCAACTGAACGGGCGATGCCTACCTCGTCTCTGCATTTCTCGAGCAAAAGCTGCCTTCATTCACACATTTCTTCAGACATCATTTATAGATACTCACAGGCGCTCTGCCCACACTGTGCAGGAGGTTTTCACAGACCAGATCTCATCTCGTCCACATACCGATGCATCCCTGTATGTCATTCCTGGGTTTATCATTATTTTCCACATCTTCGCTCCCTTCCGGCAATGCGGATCCGTGTGCTTGCTAATGAGGTTGGGGAAAACAGACTCAGAGGGGGTAATGTACTTGCCCAAATCACCTGCTGTCTTTGCCTGTTCAGGCTGATATAACAACAACAACAACAACAACAACAACAACAAAAACGGAGGCAGGGTAGCTGGTAATCAACAAAAGTGTATTTCTTGCATTCCCGGAGGCTGAAAGTCCAAGGTCAAGATGCCAGCAGGTTCAAAGTCTGGCAAGACTTTGCTTCCTGATTCTTAGACAATAGCCTTTTTGCTGTGTCCTCACGTGGCAGGGAGGAGGGAACTCTCTGTGGCTTTTTTTTTTTTTTTTTAGTAGGGCACTAATCCTATTCATGAGGGCTCCACCCTCCATAACATAATCACCTCCTAAGACCACCCCCCCCCACCTCCTAATACCATCACCTGGGGAATTGGGTTTCAACATAAAAATTTGAAGGTTTGGGGGAAAGGACACAAACTCAGTCTATCACACCTGGTTAGAAAGTCAGAGCTGAGGTCAGATTCCAGGCCCGTCTGAATGTAAATCCCACAATTTTTCTACTGTACCAAACTATTTCACACACTGCAATCTGTAGCATTGTAGTATTTATTGAGAACTTACTGTGTGCCAGGCACTGTTCTAAGTCCTTTACAGGCTGTTTGCACATCGTTCGATCCTTATGACGATAACGAGGGAAGTTACTAATATTACCCTCATTCGACAGATGAGAAAACGAGGCACCAAGGTGTTAAGTAACTTTCTCGAGGTCACATGGCTAGAAGTAGGAAAGTCGAAATTCAAATCCAGGTGTGTGGCTCCAGAGAGTGTGCTTTTGTTAATGTTTATTTATTTTGAGAGAGAGAGAGAGAGAGAGAGAGAGAGAGACAGCATAACCTGGGGCGGGGCACAGAGGGAGGGAGAGAGAGAATCCCAAGCAGGCTTCACGCTGTCAGCGCAGAGCCCCACGCGGGGCTCGAACTCACAAACTGTGAGATCGCGACCCGAGCCAAAGCCAAGAGTCGGATGCTCAACCGAGTCACCCAGGCGCCCTCAGAGTCTGTGCTTTTTAATCTCCACATTGCTCTGCCTTGACAGTTCCTCCAGCAACATAGAGACGTTTATGTATTGACATAGCAACTGTTTACTAAATGACTCGTGTGCACCAGCCCTGAGCAGGTCCTAGGCACCCAGGAGTTAATGAGACAGTGTGGTCCTTCCCGCGCTAGAATTTCAGCATAATGGGAGAGGTGGGTATTAAGCAAGAGCTATGAAGGAAAACACAAACTACTGATGATGCACAGGGGAGAGACAAGATCCTTTTAGACGGAGGGGTCAGAAAATGCTTCCTGGCTCTAATTCGCTGACATTCGCACTCCAGAGAAATCTAAGTGACACGTGGGAATGATACCAATTCTGTCTTCACAGTTCATCTTCTCAGCCCGACTTTGCATCTCAGCTTGGACCTCTACGAGCTTGGTGGCTTTGGATAAGTTACGTCCTTGAGATACTGTCCTCTCATCTACCAAAGGGAAGGTATGACAAAGGCATCATGGGCTGCCATGATCATTAGAAAGAATGTAGACAAGGCACCTAGTCGAGTCCTTGCCACACCGGAGATACTGAACCAAGGTTTGTCCTCGCCCTTCGTTCTCCTCATTAGCCAGTGCTGGGGCCATGGTACCAGCGGGGGGCAGGTGTCAATGCGAGGGGTACAGCTCGGCCACTCTCACACCTGAATCTTCGTGGCCAGGCACGTGACCTGCTGAGCAAGTGTCTGAAATAAAGCAGATCTGAGCGTCAGCCGTGGGCGCAGCACTGTGAGGGCTGGGTGGCCAAAAGGACGCCATCTACTTTTCAGTATCCACCGTCACGTGCATGGCACCAGGACCGACTGGGAGCGTCCGCTGTCCGTCGTCCTCTGTCAGGGACCTAGAAGCGCCACCCCTGTTCCCAGGATGGCTGAGACTGGCCAGAGCACAATGGCAAAGTGAATGCCGGCTCTTGAGGCTTCTGCACAGACACGGCACAGGTCACCTCTGCCCGCGTTGTATTGTCCATGGCAAGTCACGTGGCCACACCTAATGTCCAGGGTCCAGGGAAGAGTGATCCCCCCGGGTACCCAGAAGAACAAGAGATAGTCGGTGGACAGCTTGAGTGACCCCCACAAGGAGTCTGTAAAACACCGCACGTGATGGGAGGAGCGCAATCCCGCCCACCTCTCTTGGGGGGGGGGGGGCAGAGATTCTCTTCCAAGGGGGCTGCTCCCCCTGAGCACGGTCAGCCTGACGCCCGGCAGGCTCTCCTCCCCTCTGGGAAGCTCGTCGACTTCACTCGGAGCTTTCCAAGCACTTCCGCCCAAGGAGTCCTCCTGGCTGGGAAAGCGGAGCTCACACCTCTGTGCGGTTGAGACCACGGTCGCCCCCCCCTGCTGTGCAGCTTCCCTGAAGCCTGTGATTTCACCCTAGAAGCTCATGTGGCTTTTGCCTCCCGGCCCGTGACACAGCACTGTGCGTTTTAACATCGAAGTCGGAGCTTAGCAAAGGCGTGCGGGGCTCACCCCGTGTCCCTGCATCACCCGCACCTGTCACCCCATGCCCCTGGAAAAGCCGAGTGACAGATCCCTGACGACGAATCTTGGAATTTTCACAAATTGCCCAAATCTCTAAACCTTCATCTTCTTCCCCAGGCCGTTTTTCTTTCCCTGAATAAAAACCCTAGCTGACATTTGCCGAGAACCTACTCCTCTAGGCCAGCCGTTCGCTCATTGACTGATTCCATACATCATCTCCATTGAGTCATTCTCCACGGCTCAGAACTGTTCTGTGCGGCAGGCGCAGCGTGACTGAGGTTCCCACTAATGATAAGAGGCTCAGGAAGGTCGATGGCGTGTGCGAGCCACACAGTACGTGGCCGAACAGGAATGCGGACCCCGCTCTGAACGGCTCGGAATCCCCCCCGCTTATTCCACTGCAACCACTCAGCTCGGATTCCCGTCAACACAAAACAAAACCTGCAACACCAAATGCATTTCCTTCCATCCTTAGCATGGGATCTTGGCTTTGCTCTCTTGCGGGGACGAACTTCATCAAGAAACAGCCCGGTATCGGCTGTAGGTATTGGCCCAGTGTTGCAGGTAGGACCGTGGAGCCCCAGGGACTAGGGTCGCTGGACAGGAATGGCTTCACTCGTCAACCCGCTAAGCAGCTCATGCTCACACGTGAGCCTTCAAACCACTGGGATTAAAATTCACACGTGGGGAAAACACAAACTCCTGTGTTCCACGGGCCCTTGAAGTACCTGGAGACAAGTCCCCCTGGGATTACAAAAGACTCCGAGAGGAGCTTGACGGAGCTTCCTGGTCAGGAGGGCGGGGGGTTGGGGCCAAGGGTAGGAGGCACGGCGGTGGGTTTAAGTGAGGTGCGGTTTTCATGATGAGCTATGCAGCCACACCACCGGGCGACAGAGGGCCTTGGCTGATCATCCCTGTGTCAGTTAAACGGGGACCCCGGAGGCAGTTCACACAGGCTCAGCTGGAGGGGAAATCGGCACACAGATCAGCTCCACCTGTCAGTTCCGCTTCCAGAGACAGACAGCCCTTCTGAGCACCGCGCTGCTGAGCGACAAAGCCACTACACCTCACGGTTTTTACGCCGTGGATCAGAAATGACATTGTAAACATCAAAGCAAAGGCTGTTGCAGGAAAAGAAAGAAAAATAGATGCAACAATGAAAAGTTTTAAATAGATCTCTACGTGTCAAAAAAAAAAAAAAAAATCCCCCAAACAAAAGGCAGATGACAACCGTAAGGGGAAAATATTTGTAACTTACATGATAATGTGTCAATTACATTAATACAGGGGAATTCATACAAATTGACTTAAAATGGACATTTTTTTTTTTTTTAAGGAAAAGGACACTCACTGAAGAACTCTAAATGGTCAATAAGTATTTCTAGGACAGTTGTCCTTGAGGGAATACAAATTAAAATAAGGTATCATATTTTTTTTTTGGCCTAATTGATCTTTTTTTGCTTTTTAAGATAATATTTAGCACTCTAGAGAGTGCCGTAATGGGGGAAGAGTGGTCCCACCCACCCTTTCCCTTTCCCTGTGGAAAGTGCTGTGTGAGAGTGAATTCCAGGAAAGCAATTTAGCAATATGTATCAAAAGCCCTATGGATGTTCTCGTCTTTGAGCCAGTAATTCACTTCTGGGAACCTGTCTTGGGAAAATCATCAAAATGTGGATGAAGGTTAAATAAAAATATGGCGGGGCTGCAAAAGAGTATGGAAAGAATTATTTGATGACATGGGGAAATGCTCATCATATAATATCAATTAAAAGGCAAACCTTGTCACCATTCTCCTTAAAGAAAATATCCCATAAACAAACGCATACACAGTCATACACTCACTCGTATGCTCATGAGACAGGAAGACACGTACTAAAATGCTGATCATTATCTCTGAATGGTACGTTACAGGTGATTTCTTTCTTGCTTTAAATTTTTCCGCGTTTCCCCAATCTTCCAGGCTAACGTTATATACATACACACATACATACACATTTTATAATAAAGAATTTTTTGTAAACAGAATAGAACAGATGGAAAATTTTGTCACAAATGATTCCCTCCCTGCATCCATGCCCTTGGGGGGTGTCCTACCACTGAGTCTGAGCTTAGTCACATAACTTGGCCAGAAGGACACGGGCCACCGTGTTGCAAACAGAGATTGCAAGGTGCTTACAGCCTGGAGCTTGTCTCAACTTGCTGGTCTTGGAATTTTGTGACAACGACAGCATGAAAGATCCTGAATTAGTCTGTTGTGTGGTGAGAGACACGTGGTCCGGCTACCCCTCACCGCTCATAAGCCAGCTAGACTCCAGAAACAAAGCAGCTGACTACAGGCGCATGAGTGAGCCCCGCCAGCATCAGCAGAAAACCACCCAGCTGAGCCCAGCCCAGACTGCCAACCCAGAGAATTATCGAATGCATTGTCATTTTAGTCCACTAAGATTTGGGGTTATTCGTCGTGCAACAGAAACTCAATGAAACAGGAGAAAACTAGACTCTAGTAGTAACATGGAAAAACCCTGGGCTTCTCCACTGGGTGCATTATTTGACCCCTCTGTAACTCCATTTCTCAAATCTATAACGCCAGTACCACAGGCTTCCCTGGGTGGCTGTGACCATCAAAAGAATTAGTGTACATGAAAGCAGCTGACATACGGTAAGGCTGAATAATTACGCAACGACTCTGAACTGCCATTAGTTGTTAGGAACTATTAGGGGGAAAGAAGCATTAAGGAACCCGAAGGATAGATGAATCAGGATCCATCCATCACCACGGCTTAGGAGTGGGTTAAAAATATTATTTTACAAGCCAAAGGAGCTCATTACTACGAACAACGGGTAAAGCCTTGGGCTGGAATTTGGGAACGTGAGTTTTGTATCCTAACTCTTGCACTGACTTGGAAGATGGCATCGGACGCCTTTTATATCAATTAATGCAATTAATTCCAAAGTGGCGGTCCCTCACGTCTGAGCCAGTTGCAGTGGAGCAAGGGAAGAGCTGGGGGCAGGGTTGTTCCAGATGTAAAGCTTAGACTTTCACAGACTGACATCAACCTATTTCTCCTGCCACTCACGGCCCACCCCAACCCATACGCTTAGCCAAATAAAATAGCTTGATGTTCTCAAGACACAGCACGTGACTCTTGTACCTTGCTTACGCTTGTACCTTGCCTACCTTGTTCTTCTGCTTCCAAGATCTTTTCCTATGACGAACGCCTAGCCGCCCTTCAAGACCTGCCCCCAGGAAGACTCCTCTGAGCTCCCGGACAAAACTGTCTGCTTCCCATGTGTTCCTCCAGAGCTGTTCGTCTTAGGCCGGGGTCTCTGGAAGTAGGAACTAAGACAGGAATGGTGTACATGTGCTTTATTAAGGAGTTCTCACGAGAACCCTTGAGGAGGAGCGGGAAGCAGGAGAGGACAGTGGGAAAAGCTAAATGAAGATGCGGGCTCAGCTGAAGTCTACGTGGGACATAGCTGAAACCACAGAGTCGTCTCGCCTCGAAACAACGTCGGTCTGGTCTTCGGTATCCCATTGGCTGGAAACCATCCTCAGGGACAGGGCATAACCTTCAAAGCACTTCCAGGGCTGCAGCCGCCATCCAAGGCAATACGCGAGAGGAGGGAGCAGCCGCAGCTAAGAGCGAGCTATCAGCTAAAGGGATCTAGCCGGGTGCCCACAGTGGCTGCCTGGGTCCACTGCCTGCACCACTCAAACGCCCCTGCCACTCACATCAAGTTCACCCCATTTAGCTTCTTCAGGATTCTGACCGGCCATAATTCCTGCGGAAGCTTACAAGAGAGAGGCTGTTGCATTGGCGCCAAGGTCATGTCTGAAACTCATCACTTCCCTCCTCCTCCACCCACACTAAGTTTCTCTCCCTCTTAGCTGGCACCTCTGCTGATCTCTGTGGATTTTCCCGAGGGAGACGGAGACCTTCATCTTTGCCTCTCTCCTAATCACTGTGCCCTTATCAGGCCACAGCTTGCCCATTTACTGTGAAAGCTGAGTGTGGGAGTACCTTAGAGATGCCCAGGGGACCAGCTCAATGCCAAACCCATTTCTCCCGGTCCCCATTATGAAGCGGCAGCCCCACTTCTGCCTGAGGCTCAGAACCAATTCCCGCTACCAATATGGCAACTCCTTCGGGCGCCTGACGGTGACTGGCACCAAAACACCAAAATGGCAGCGACGGCTGTAGCTTCAAGCCGAGCGGGCTTTTGCTATATTGCCCGGTGGTAACGTCTCCACTGTGGGACCCAAGACCTCTAGACCCTCAGAGCCTGAAATTGCAGAGCGGACAGGAAGCACAAATTCCTTTAGCGGGTCATGAGGGGTGATGGTGAGCAGAACTCTCGTCTCCTAGCTGCTGGACCCATGGGTCCTATGTATCCTACAGCTTGACTCGTTCCAGAAGCTACGCTTGTACCTGTCTTCCCGTGCCGCCTTGCCCAACGGCTCCTCGAGGGCAGGTCTGTTTTTCTTGATCTGTATATACAACAACCCACATTACCCAGGGAGAAGAGGAGCAAAGTGCTTTCTCATACCATATACATCATGCCTCTGGATGGGCTGACTCGTATTCCACCCACAAAGTATCAAGAGGATGGTCCTAACACCTAATACAGGGACCGTGGGTCAGAATGTTAAGTTGGGACGACCCAGGATACCTGAAAACAAATGACTATCCAGTTTTGGGGGCAGTGCCGTAAAGAGCTAGCAAAGTTAAAAATACAATGAGCAGCGTCTGTGTGGTCTGGAAGAAGGAAGGAGATGGCCAAAGGCAAGGGTTTCCAAGGGCTCTGACCCTGGAGAAAATCAGACTTGGAAGATGAGATCCGTTTCCCTGCCAGGCAAGGCTCCCTGATGTGGGAATCAGGGCTGAAAGGGGTCACAGCGATGTCAGGTCTCTGTCCCCAGGCCACATCTGTTCTGGCTCTGGGAGCGGAGGCAGGATGGGCGGACGGGTGACTATGGAAATCTCCCTGGCCACAGCCAACCGTGAATATCCTGCCGTGGCCAAAAGGGGCCTGGAAAGGAAGCAGACTCAGAACAATTGGGAAAGGTCTAAAAACCACAGGAGTCTGATGAATAAGGCCACGAGGCGGCCCAGTGATGCAATTCACGGTAGACAAAAAAAGAAAGAAAAAGAAAATAAGAAAAAAAGAACCCTCCAGTCCTACCCAGGAGCATTCATCATTCAGCGTGACCTTCCAGGAATCTGCTGACAGACACAAAGTGTTCTGTGTGACTTTCTGCCTGGGTCCTGCAATGACTGGGGCCCGCAGAGAAGGGGAGGAAGACAGGAAAGGGGGCTGGAGCTCAGGGAGGTTGGGCCGGGTGGCCTCCGTCCTGGCACAGCATGGTCGGGCGCCATCTGCTGGTGGTGTGGGGAACCACACCCACCTCCCTGCCTAAACGTAACAAAACCACGTTTCTGAGAGAAGGTATCTGAACCAGAGAGGAACAAAAAACACATTTCCACCTATGATGAGCCAGATGCTTCCACATACCTTTCACCTCCTTCGGATGTTACATTCCTGTTCGGTGAGGACTGCTATGCTAGTTTTAGAAGATGGCCCACTGAGGTTCGGGGAGATGACTGATTTCACCGAGGGCTGCAACTGACCGATTTGTTCTCCTGGGAGAATCGTTCCTCGTTCTGAGCGCACGAGAGCTGAACAGTTCCCGGAGTGTAAATGCTCGCTGAGGGAATGACTGCATAAGGCCTGAGCAGCCTGTCTTTTTGTCATTTGTCTGCAGAACAGGAGAAAGTAAATACGAAGCTGAGAATGGGGGCTGTCTCTGCAGAGGGCACTCGGGAACCGCCCAGGGCATTGCCTGCCCTCCTTACCACCCTCCGGGATCACAAACCACTGGAAAGCCTGGGATGGGTTGTGTTGCTTGTTGACCTCTTCCTAGCACTGCGCTGTCCTGGAGAGGCCACAGAAGGAAGAATCGGGGACGCTGAGCTACACAGGCAAGTGCCAGATTTCAGAGACTCAGAGAGGTCAAGGTGACAGGTAG
This sequence comes from Panthera uncia, assembly GCF_023721935.1. Lineage (NCBI taxonomy): Eukaryota > Metazoa > Chordata > Mammalia > Carnivora > Felidae > Panthera > Panthera uncia. The sequence continues at coordinate 31,258,215 of NW_026057579.1, forward strand.
CAGGCCACATGGAGGGTTCTGAAAAACCATTCGCTACTGTGACAGTTTTGCTCCAGACACCCCCTTGTGTCCTGTCCACACTGGGACCCTCCTTCCTCCCAAATGTCTAGCGATATTCGGGTACATCAAGTCTGTTCATGCTGGGCCCTACCTACCCTTCCATCCGTCTTCTCCTAACCACCGTTACGAGCGTGCACACACACACACACACACACACACACAGAAACGCACCTATGCACCCATACTCCCATATACAGGCAAAAACCACACCAGTCATGGACTGTAGCACAGTCAGCCTCAACATCCCCAAACACACTGGGATCCGTCACATCTTTGAATCTTTATAATACTTTTATTTCTCTTATTCTCTCTGGCTGGGATGACTGCCCTCCTCGGACAAACTCCTATCCAACCTTCAAGACCCATCTCCAACATTACCCCCTTGCGAAACCTCCCCATTCACTATTTAGTCATCCCCTCCTCTGAATGCCCAGAGATTTTTTTTCATGTTTTGCTACGACACGTAAAGCATCGTCTTCATCTGTGCCTGCCCTAGATAGAAGTAGATACTCAGAAAGTGTTCACTGAACGAATAAATGAATGAATGAGCGCAGGCTTCTCCCCCTAAGAAGAGAGGGGAGGAGTCAAAGCTGGCTTGAAAGGGAACCTGCATGCCGCCAGCCACTACTATCCCAGATTTGGGCACAAGCCGCTCCCAACCTTGTGGTCTGGTCTGGAGCCTCTCAACAGGTACGGCTGGGTTTACTGGAGGGGAAGGGGGAGTGGGAGGCCCCTCACTTTTGCAGGAACAACGCACAGCTAGTCGAGGAGAAGAATGATCCTACAGCCGGCAGCACAGGCCCTCCCAGGCCTCCCGCGAAGCCCCTGCACAAGTCTGGCCTCACTGGGCACTCGGTTCTTGTGCTCAGGCTCTGCTCTCTTGATTCGTACCTGGGAAAGGTGACTCCCAGGGTGCCTACGCTAGGAAAACAACACCTTAACTTCTTAAATGAACGGTTGAAAAATGAGAGGATAAAAAAACGACCAAAACCAATGGTGAACGCACTGATCTGAGATTTTCATCCCTATCCCAAGACCCGGAGTCCTAGACTACCACGGTCCTTCCAGGCAAGGAGAAGGACGTCAACATTTAGTAGCATCTACTGTGCCCTTGCTACTTGACCGACGCAAAGTGGCTTCAAGGTAGATGTCACCATGCTCTTCTGGAGGACAGAGGCTCAGAGACACAGAGAAACTTCCCCAAGGGTGCCCAGCATGTCAGTGGGACAGCAGGTCTCAATCCCAAGAGGTTGATTTCCGTTCCACCCCCGCCCCATCCCACCGCACGAGCCGGCCTCCTGCTGCATACAGGGGGCTGGAGACCAGGCAACAAAGACAAGTGATTTCCTTCGGGGCTTGTCCTCTAAATGACCCCTTTGCAAATCTTTATCCCACTCAGGGATGATATCAACTCTACAAAGGGTTTAAGAGAAACCTCCATCTACTGGGAGGGGAAACTGCAGGCAGGAAGGCAGCCCCTGAGCCGCCGGTATTCGCTCAGCGAGCACGGGCACCGCATGCCCGTCATGGGCCAGGTGTGGGCTGGCCGATGGATGCTGGGCTGACAGACCAGGGGCCGAGGCCAGCCCACCCACGGCACACCGTGGATCAACCAAGCTGCCCATACCTCGTCTGGGAAGCCGGTTCCTCACGCTTCGGGAATCTAACACGAATTCTGGGTTGCAAACAGGCATGCCACCACTTTTTACTTAAGCTTGGCAAAGGCAGAGAAGCGAGATCAAATTTTGCAGGATGTGAAAGGAAGTTTCAGGCTAGCAACACTTGTTCAGCCTTTCTGTATTGTCACAGAGCATGACGGAAACGCTCATCGTAGAAGCCAAAACCGGCCTCGTTTTTGGAACACAGAGGCAAGGAAAAACACTGAGATCTGACTCTCACGGCGAGAACAAAGGGTTGATTCATTTATTAACAAAAACGCACTGTGTGATTCCCAGGTTCTGGGCACCGTCCCAGGCCCCAGAGATACCGTGGGGACGAGGTGGACAAAACCACCTGTCTACATGTAGCTTCCGTACCAGCGGAGGAAGACAGAGACGAAACCGGGGAGTGAGTCACAGGCGACATGAGACGATGTGCACCACGGAAAAGACACAACCAAGTGGGCGAGGGGAACGAACGCTCAGGCAAGTGTTGTGTGAGGCTCGGAGAAGACCAGGGTGAGTAACGTCCTTCCTGTCCCCCAAGGAGCTGCCGAGAGAGGACAGAAAAAGGCAGGCTTCCCAGAAGGGGTGACCAGAGAGTCAGTGTTGGGCCCCGCCACTCGGGCGAGAAAGGCCCAGGGGCACCCGACCAGGCAGCTGTCCTTGGGGGTGTTGGCCAGCCCAATGTCATCGTCAGCTTGGGCTGCTGTAACACGATTCCACAGATGCGGACTTAACCAGCAGAAATTTCTTTTCTCACGGTTCTGGAGGCTGGATGTTCAACATGAAGATGTCAGCAGGTTTGGTGTGTTTGACTTATGGATGGCCACTTTCTCCCTCCGGCCTACAAGGTCTTTTCCTCTGGGCACGTGTGGCCTTGGTGTTTCTGAATATTCAAATCTCCTCTTCTTGTGAAGACAGCAGTCATACTGATTAGCGTCCACCCCCAAAGACCTCATTTTAACTAAATCCCTTCGTTCAAGGCCCCGTCTCCAAATACAGTCACATTCTGAGCACCGAGGGTCGCATCGTCAACATGTGAATCCGGGGGGAACACAATCCGGCCCATAACCCTAGCTCATTAAGAAACGCCTTCCCCCCTCCCCGGGTCACGGGCTCGCTCTCTGAAGTGAGGTGTGTTCCAGTCCAGCACGGGCACACTGGTCCCACGCTCCTCCCACGGTGACTCCCGCGCTCCTGTCCCCAGGCTGGGTCCTCCCGGGGGATGCAAACGGGGAGAACAACTACACGCCTCTGCTGTCGTCTCTCACCCCAGGACAACTAATACACCTGCCGACTGCCCGCACTTGGCCCAAAGGGGCGTTCGGAAAGACCCACCAACCCCCTCCCCCCACCACAGGCCTCTGGACAAGAAAGGGTAGACTGCTTCCTCTTCGGCTCTGGAAGGGATGCCTTCTAGAACACACTCTTCCAGTTGCCCAGAACTCCAGGCTTCCTCCTGTACCAAGGAGGGCCCAGGTCTCTACTGTGGGACCCTGGGTCTCTGTTGACCATGGAGGCTGGCTTAGCTCTGGAGGGTACCGAGGTTGAAAATACGGTCGCTTCACGTTCTGAAAATATGATTCCTACTCTAACAATAATAGCTGATATCTAGCGATCACTTATATGCACCAGGTAGAGTGCAAAGAGCATTCTCTTCTCTTGTTTAAACTTCAAAGTAACCCTCAGAAGCCCAGCTTTATGGACGAGGAGAGGGGAAATGACTTGCCCGAGATGACGCATCTCATAAGGTTCAAGTGGTGGTGACTCGGGCACTCTCGTGCCTCAGCAGCACGGTGGGAGCTCCCCGGCGTGAGGACCTGAATTCCGATAGGCAGCCCCATCACCTGACCTGACTCCCCCCCCTTCTTCTCTGACATCTCACGTGCCTGGAAGTCCCAGGCTCCCGGGCCAGCACCATTCCTGTCCCCCTTCTCTGGGCGCGTGCTTTAGGCTGATGGGGCACAGGCTCTCTCCTCCGTCCAGCCTGCATCATCCCAGGCACGCCTTCCGACCTCCCGACCACTCGCCTTGTCCCTGTTCACCTCTGCTGCTGCCCTAACGGGACGACCAGTCGCCACCCTCTGTGCTGGTGTCCGTCCTCACTGGGGACCATCTTTGCCCCCGTCAACCTCAACCATTCGGCCGCCAGTGCCTTCTGGGCATGTACCTGACAAGGACCACACCCCCCCGGGCACTCTCAACTTCCACTTCCCCTAACTGTCCCCTCATTTCCAAACCGGCTGCCCGAGCGTCCCCGATGGAGCACGGCTCTTGCAGCGATGAGGCCGCCAATCCTGTGACCCCACCCTTCTCCCCCCAGGCCATCTCTTCTTCCCTGTCCTTCTGCCCCTCAGTCACCCAGCCTTGCTTCTGCGGTCCTCCTTGTAGTCAGTCCGTGGCCCGCCCACCCGTCAGCCCTCCACTGGTTCTGCGCTGGATAGACCCCAAACCCCGTTAAATACAACCATTCGCCTCCTCGGGGCCTCCACCCAAGTTCCGGAACGTTACTGAAGAAAGTCCATGTACCCAACGCCCGCTGTTGGTTCCAAGTTCATGACCACAAATCTCAAACATGTTCTCACGGCTGCCTGGCTGTCTCTTCCCCTCCCTGAGACACTGTGTAACTCCTCCTCTCCTCCCCTCCAACTTCCCAGCAGAGGAAGCCACCAGAAAGAAATCCTTTCATTGGCCCTCTTCTCCCCCCATTCAGAGGAAAAGGGCCCAAGGCGGATCTTTCATCTGTATGCCGAAAACTGGCGCCCTTCAACTTCTCAAGGACTTTGCTTTTCTATGACCTCCTCTCTCCTCCCCACCATGCTCCCCCTTTCTCTGGGGTCACTGCCTCCAGTGATCACGCAAGCCCACCTACCTCCTGTCTTCAGCAACAGGGAGAGAGGCCACTTGGGTACAGGACACATGGTCCTGAACTGTATCGTTCTTTCAACTTTTCTGGAACTTTGAATTTTCCAAAATAAAAAGCAGAAATAACGAAGAACGAAACAATGTCCGGAAATGGGTTGAGCGTTTCGGATTGGATCCCCTTGGATATTTGTGCGGGAGCCCAGGAAAGATTTGAACTGCTTTCTTTAAAAAACAAACAAACAAAAACTCCCCTTGACCACACCACACCCATCCATTCACTCTTCCTGGCCGCTGAACTCATCCAAAGGGTCTCCCATTGGATAATGGGATAATAATAACTCCCATTACAGTTCCACTGCCCCACTTCTGTTCCCCTGAAAATGCTTTTGTTGGGATTCTAAAGACTCCCATGGTACCAGGCCCGGTGGGCCCACACATCCAACCACCCACTGGGTATCTTAAACTTTAACATGTCCCAAACCATGTTCAGTGGGCTCTGCCCTTAGTCTCCCCCAACATCATCTAGTTGAACCCCAAACACAGGAGATACCCTTGATTTCTCCCTGTCCTTTAAGACTCACATCTAAATAGTCAAACAGTCCCCCCTGGATCTACCTCTAAAATATTTCCTAAATCCTCCTATTCCCCCCTGTCTCCACTGTCCCCCACTGATCCCTTCATCCCCTGCCGCCTCCTTGCTACTTATTCTTCCCATACCAACTCCACCCCCCAAAAGTACCTCAGTGACTGCCCCGCCCCACCTCCTCACTACAGCTTAGGAAGGCCCCGAGTAATCTGCCACCGGCCTTCTTGTCCCACCTCCTGTCACGTGACTCCCCTCTCCTGCCCGTCCTTCACTTCTCTGAACACAGCTGGCCCTCCCAGCCCCAGGTCCCTGCACCTGCCCTTCCTTCCGTCTGGAATGCTCTCTCTCCGGCTCATCTCACGGATGAATCTTTCTTCAGTGCTTCCCTCAAACACAGACCTTACCTGATGACTTAGCTAAAGTGGCCCACCGCCAGCCCCTGAAATCATCCCGCCTCACCCACCAGATAGCTTCCTTCACGGCTTCCTCTCGCGCGTGGTATGATTGTCTATGCTTCCAAGCACGGAGGCAATGCCAAGGTGGCGGGGACTTTGCTCCTATCGCTCCTGCCACGTGAACGGCTTGAAGCAGCCACAGGAAGGCAGAGGGATCGTGAGGAGACGTGAATGGAAGCAATGGGCCCCGAATGCTCACACGGCACCGTCCTGGACAAATACACATTCGCAGCCCTCGGAAGCCCCAGCATCACCCGGCTCGGGCCGCTCGGCGCAGGTGTCTCGGGAAGGCGTCAGTCCTGGCTGTAGCTATCTTAGATGCTCCGGAAGCACATCTCCAGCCACCTCCCTGGAAAGCATCCTCCCCCCTCGGCATTTAGGGGAGACCCACCAACACAAAGACTTCTCTCTCCACCCGTGTCCCTGAACACACAGGACAAAAAATTCTCATTGTTCAGTTTCGCTTTTCTCCCTGAATCCTTCAGCTGCTCCCTCTCACCGACAGGTCCTCGGCCCCGGTTGCCCATTCGGGCCTCATGTCCTACCCCCGGCTCACAGCCGCAAGCCTCAGGACACCCCACAAGCCCCCATTAGGGCTTTGCTTACACCCGTCCCCCAACCCGAATCGCTCGCTTCGCTTCTCCCCACCTCTCTAGAATTAAGCTCTTCTGCTCCCGAGGCAGCGCTGCACCTTTAAATGTATCTTTCCCCGCTGGGCCGCTTACATCGACTCTTAGATCAACAGATACCAGTTCACCCCCACTGGATGGTTGTAAGACCCTAACGCTAACGCTAACGTGTGTTAATAGCGTACGATCGGCCACGTGTCACCGCATAGGAAGGTCACGGCCAGGACAGGACAGCTAAGACGGATGCTACGGCAAGGAACACACAGAATGCAGCGGGAGGTGGTAGCGGGGCGGGGGGCGGAGAGAGAACGGATTTGGAGTCGGGCAGACCAGAGTTCAAGTACCACCTCTGACGCTTAACCAGGCAGGCTCACCCCCGACCTGCCTTCGCCTCTAAGCAAGGTCACGGGCCCGTGTCACGGTGTCACGTGACAGTGAAGCAAGACCAGGTAGGGAAAAGACGTGGCACCCGACCAGGCATCGTTCACCCCTCTTCACCTCCCCTCCCTGCCTCCTTAGGGACTCTGCAGAGAGCGGGCCCAGAGTAACTCATCTCCTTGCCCTTCCCCCGAAGGCATCTCGAGGAGTCGCACACTTGTTCCGGAAGAGAAGACCAGTGTGGCCGCTCTGCTCCCGCCTCCCGCTCCCGGCTCCGGGCTGAAGTTCTGGGGCTTCTGACGGACGTGTGCTGGGACGGTGCCGCCCCGGCCTGGCTTAGCCCTCGTGCCTCACCTGCCTGTTATTCTGAGGAAATAAGGCGTCTCCCTGCTCCAGCCCTGCCCCTCGCCTACCCCGGGGCCGGAGGGCACACGAGACTTCAAATCTCAGATGCCAGGCTCCGGTCCCAGCTCTGCCATGCCCGGGGTTGTGTGAGCCTAGCCTAGTCTCACCAGCAGAATGTGGCCTCGCAGGGTAGTCCCAACCCACTCACCAGCCCTAGACTGAATGCCCACGGCTCACGTGCAAATGCGCTTTGTCACCGCAGACCACACGCACACTCACCACCGTCATCCTGAAGTCAAGAACGGCGTTGTCTCCACTATTCGCGTACCCGTGGAAATTAGGGTACTCGGCCCAAATTGCGGTCCTTTTCCTGTTATGGCATACCCCAGGATAATCTCCCTCTCTGCTGGGCTGTCTCTGCCACCTGACGGAGGGTCTCTCGCAGTCTCCTCTCTGTCTTCCACCGTGGAGGCACAGTCCTTGCCACAGAGGAGGCGTGCTCAGGATAACTCCGTTGTGGGTCAATGACTCACGGAATGAATGACTCCGATTGAACTAAATCTCGGCCCCAACATCTCTGGGCCCATTTCTTCATGCAAGATGGAGACCATAACACGTCATGAGCCAAATGGAGTGAAGGTTGTCTCTCTCAGCTTCTAGTACACTCTCGGGAATTCTCCCTGGTGAGATGCTCACCTCCTGCCCAAGTGCCAGGGGTCCTCGGGTTCCTAGAGGTGCCTCCAGCCAAAGGAAAGCCTACATGATGAACTGTAGACTCATCACCCTGCCTTGTAATAATATCAGCGCCTCTCTGAGCACCTCACCCGTTCAGGGACAGCTACACTCTCACAGAAAACCGATCACTTGGGATCAGAGGCGGAGGGAAGTAAATCCTAAAAACGGCTGGTGGTGACAATTCAGACACAATCCCTGGCAGGGAGGAATTCCCCCAGAGGAATACGTCTGGAGGACCTGATGTTGACCACCCAGCCAAATACCCATGGTGGGGGGGACAATTCAAGCCTGGCTACTTTCTAGCCCCCTGAGCCTCGGTTTCCTCATCTCTATAGAAAAGTGACAACAATACCTACGTGAAGCGTTACTGGGAGAATAAGTAGAGTTAAATGCACAGAGTGGATGGAATAAGTAGGTAGAAGAAGTCGAAATACAGAATAATTAGAAACAGGAACCCATCATATAATGGGTATATTATTGGCCTCACAGTAAGTACGCAGCAAGGGAAACTAAATTTAGTATCCTGACTCTAACACGTCTCGTGTGACTCGGGCCAGGATATTTATTCTGTGGACCCTAGATTTTTCATCTGGAAATTAGAAACAACTCCTACCTGGCGATCCTGCGGAGAGCATAATACATGGTCACGGGGTAAAACCATTGAGCCTGCCAGGTGCAAAATGTAATTTCCTTCCCCTGCTCTGCCATCAGACAGGAGCTTGGGAGAGCAGGAGTCTGATGTCACATGCCCCTTCCTACGGCTCCAGGCAGATACGGACCTGCCCAGAATCGATTCTGGGATTCCAACTGAGGCTCAAAGCAATTTTTGAAAACGACCCAATGAACCTCAAGTTGCCATCGGTTGACGTCACCACACCTACTACGCGCGAGGCCCTGAGATGACCGCTTCCCGCCTCAGTCCCAGGCGCCTGCGCGCGAGAAAGCGGACCTGAACTTGGTGAACGACAAACCTGTCAACAGGAGCCGGGAAGGCCTCCCGTGGAGACAGATCGGCCCTTCTCGGGCTGCAATCTGTCCTCTTCACAGAGTCTCGTAGACTAGGAGAGCCAGAAGGCACGTACTTTTTTTTTTTTTTCAGTTATTTATTTTGAGAGAGAGAAAGAGAGAGAGCATGCAAGCAGGACAGAGGAGGAGGAGGAGGAGAGAGAGAGAGAGAGAGAGAGAGAGAGAGAATCCCAAGCAGACACCATGCTGAGCTTGACTCAGGGCTCACACCCACAAACCCATGAAATCATGACCTGAGTGAGATGCTTAACCGACAGAACCACCCAGGCGTCCCCAGAAACCACTCACTTAGTAGGTGCTGGGTAGTGCTCCAAATGTTCCCGAACATTAACTCATTTAACCTGCACGGGCAACCTCCGGGTACCATCCCCATTTTAAAGGTGAAGGAGCTGAGGCACAAGGAAGTTACGTAACTTGCCCAAGGACACAGAAAGGAGCCCGGGGAGCCTGGCTCCCGAGTGATTGTTTTCAATCACTGCGTACACGCATGGGGTCACCCTCCCAGGGTTCCAGTTATCCCTGCACATGTCACATGAAATCACACCGATTTACTTGTTGGTCTGTCTCTTCCACCACCACCCCTACCAACAGCCTACAACCTCCTCAAAGCCAATGATCCGTTCTTTGTGTGGTCATTAGCTATGCATTGGCTTGGCCTGCGCCCAGGGGGACAGGCCTTTAGCAAATGTTGAATGGACAGGTGCCTGAAGAGATTTCTTGAAAACAAACCCCCACATCAGTTTGAAACACACAGACACACACACACACACACACACACAGTGGAAAGGTACAATATTCAGTCGATATTAAATCTTTCTAATATTGCAAGATTTATTCTTATTCTAATATTTATTCTGATATTAGACAGATTTAATATTGACTGAATACATATTCTGTATCAGAAACTTTATGCATCTTATCATGTTTTAATATACAAGACAGCTCAGGAAGAAGTATCAGGCCTTATTTTATAGATGGGGAAGCTGGGACTCAGAGAAGTTAAATAACTTGCACAAAGCTCTTATCCTAGGATTCCCCAGGGTCAGAAGCCAATTTTGTAAGTCTATCAAATGGGAAAAAATGGATTCTTGGGTGTTCTTTCTAGAGCATCTTGGCAAAAATCTGCACCCGCTGCACATCTTCGTGCTATTTTCCAAACTCTCTAATTTGTAGAAAACTGACAGTAATGCAAATAATTCTTGTCCACGGAAATGCAAATGAAGTTTGGTCCTTGGAGATACAATTGATTATTGCCCTGTGGACACTGAACTGCCTTGCATCTAATTGTACATTCATTTCAGATGCCTGACTGCCTATATGTTTGTGTTCTCCGAATTCCTCACTGAATCTGTTTTTACATTTTACTGGTTTCCTCATTAATTAACGAGCGAAATAAAATCCTTGGCATGTATTCATTATATATTTCCATGAGAGTCATAATTTTACCTTATTTCAATTTTAGCACCAATTAGGATTCAAATCCGAGGCTGTTGGTTCTTTCCAATTAATTATACACAAACACGCGCGTGCACACACACACACACACACACACATCACTGTACTTCATCATTAACTTCTCTGTCAAAGGCAAACTAAGCTCTGTTAAAACATAAAAGCAATACAAATTTAAATAGGTCTTTTTAAAACTGTATTTTTCAATATTGTCTCATAAGAACTGAATCAGTGATGTCTGCCTTGAATACTATGGCAGGCCATCCATCAGTGACAGCCCTGGATTCCTACTTTCGCACACAAATTCCAGTCCTTTTAGTTCCAAAATTTTCTCTGCTTGCCTGCCTCCAGCTCCAGCAGACCCAAAGGGCATGAGCCGTGCGTGTTCGTGTGTTTTCTTCCTAAACTACACTGTGGCCCAGAGCAAACTGGCACATAATCAGAGCTAACTAAGGCAGGTTGGATTGAACTGCATTGAACTGAGTTGACCTGAGCTTAGCTTCCTGCATCTATCCATGAATACTTTTGCCTCCCCGCAATGCCAGGTCCCGGAGAGCAGTCTTCACCTTTGAGGAGTTGCGTGGTGACAGTTGCAAATTGACTGTTCCCTAGAAAGCGACATTAGAGACACCTCTGTCTTCCGGAAAACTTGAGAAATTTGCCATGTCCGTATCTTACCTGGGAAAATCCCAGGTTTCTTCTTCTATAAGGTGACGGGCAGTTTTTCACGGCAGGAAAAAAATGGCTGCTACAATCAGCAGACTCGGGCTAATAGTCGCAGTGCAGCAACACACACACACACACACACACACACACACAGACTAACAAGACAGGGTGATTCAATGGAACAAATTCTGGAGTCAGACAGCTCTCACATCCTAGCTATGCTAGTCAATACTTCGAGATTAAACGTTATCCTCTGTGCTGGTTAATTTTATGCATCAATTTGGCTAGACTATGGTGTCCGGATGCTTGGTCAAACACCAGTCCAGATGTCACCGTGAAGGTATTTTTAGACGCGATTAACATTTAAATCCGTAGACTTTGAGTACAGCAGATGCCCCTCCAGAGCGTGAGTGGGCTTCATCCGATCAACTGATGACCTGAAGAGAAAAAGCCCGAGGTCCCCTGAGGAAGAAGGACTTCTGCCTGCTGACTGCCTTTGGACAGCAGCTTCAACATCACCTCTCCCCGGGTCTCCAGCCAGCCACGCTGGCTGCAAATTTCGGACTTGTAGTTCCCACAGCGGTGGAAACCGATCCCTTCATCTCTCCTCCAACTCTGATAGAGAAAATTATTATATGATGATCCGGGGGGTGGACTGCAGAGAACTGGGTTTTCCGGGATGTTGGGAAATAAGAAATTTACTTTCCTAGTCCCAGCAAGAGCCTGCCTTACCTGGCTAGTGTCCTGCAGATAAATGAAGGGCCAAGGAAACTCTAATGCATCGTAGCTCTCGGCTCTGTGTGACCACCTCACTTCCAGTAAGTGTCTATATCTTTGGCTGAATAAATAGGAAACTCAGTCCACCCACAGAGTGGATATGTGCCTGGGATAAGGGGGTGTCAAATCCACAACCCACCTGAAATGTTGCACAACTAAAAATATTAAAGACGATTTATGACAACTCGATGTCTTTGGGGGACATTTCGCGAACCCCAGGAAGGTCAGTTTGTGTGCATGTTGTTGGAAGGCATTTGAATGTTTCATGGTGCCCACAGATCCCCGGGCGATTCTACGTGGTCAAACACAGACCAGAACCAACAGACTGGCCGCGGTCACCAGACATGGGACGCGTTCACCGGACATGGGACGCATTCACCGGACCTGAGTCAGCCGTACAAGCATGTCTATGTGTGCAGCTGTCCTCCCGAGGGGGCCCTCACTCCCCGAGCCACGAAGCCACTCCCTCCACGCCTACTGCTGCATCATGTGTATCACCAAAGGTTTTGAAATGGGAAAGAACAGGATATTAATTAACCCCCAGGTCACATTTCCCTTCTTCTGAAATTCACCCTCATTCGATTCCATGTTGTAAAGAAGTCGGTCCATATTGTCTAATACAGTCCTGGAGAGATTATACAGTGAGCCCAAATATATATTGAGGCGCACACACACGCGCACACACACACACACACACACACACAACAGCTCTCCAACCGGTCTTAATTGTTAACTTGCTTGAAGCTAATGCATTCCTTGCTTGCTTACCCAAACTTCATGGTTTGTAGCAGAACTAACCTACTTCCCCTGAGATCCTGCAGACCGCTGGCCTTGAGGAACAAAGGACCAGACTTTCCAGAAGATAAGGCCTGATGGCACGCGAAAACAGCCACCATGGACCATGGGATCCTCGGCAAGAGATCCCTGGGAGCCTTGACTCCTGGTACAGGATCAGGAGTCTGGACTGCACTGCCGGGATGCGGCTTATTGGCTGGGCTGCAGGGGTACCCTTCACTGAGAGACACCTGGGAGCGTTGACAACTGGCAGAGCAGAGGAATCTGGAAGCTATCACAAGGACAAATGGTTACCTACGGAGCACCGGCGTCTCCTGAACGTAACCCCCTCACCATCTCCTGAGCTTTTCCCTTTAAAGTGTATTTATTTTGAGAGAGAGAGAGAAAAAAAAAGATGCACATGTGTGTAAGAGAGGTGGGGGGAAGGAGCAGAATCCCAAGCAGGCTCTGCAATGTTAGCACAGAGCTCCACGCAGGGCTTGATCTCACAAACCGTGAGATCATGACCTGAGCCGAAATCAAAAGTTGGACACTTAACCCCCTGAGCCACCCAGAAGCCCCTGAGTCTTTCCCTTTAAAATCCTCCTGCTTCACCTGGATGGGGAGATGGGCTTTGAGACGTTAGTCTGCTGTCTTCCCAGACTGCTGGCTTCCTGAATAAAGCAACCTTTCCTTTCCCACCAATGTCTGTCTCTTGTGTGTTGACTTTCGATCAGCTGAACCTGAGTTTGGAACCAGTCCTCTGTCTGGCCACATATACATGTGTATACAGATGTATATATATACACACACACACACATATACATATGTATATATGTAATTGTATACACACAAATATGTGTGTATATATGTATGTATACACACACATGTATATATATGTGTGTGTAGACACACACATATATGTGTATATGTGTCTATATACACACATGTGTATGTGTGTGTATATATATATTCAATATATTATATATATGTACATATATATTCTATATATTATATACGTACATATATATTCTATATATTATATATATGTACATATATATTGTATATGTACATATATATATATATTCTTTTGTTTCCCAAATATGGACACGGTAAATTATTTCCCATTTTTTAATCTCAACATGGAAATTAAAGGCCAAAGAAATTGAAGTCTAAAATGATTCTTTCCAATTTCTCATTTTTATTGTACACCTGAAACTAATATAACACTATAATTAACTATATTAGAATTAACATTTTTTAATTTAAAATTTAAAAAAAAAACAAAAATTTTCATTCTGCTCAGTGTTTGAGGGAGAAGGTCCTGATGGAATGGATTTGAGATGGGTTTGTTCTGAAGCTGCCACTTACCAAACTCCTTCCAGTGGAAGGGGTATGATTCTTTTAGCTCCTGCAAAGGGACAGAAATCCAATGCCCATCTCTCATATGTCCCATTTTCCCAAAGATCCATTAACAGCCACAAGATTATCTTAGCGCCAATCCCACACCCATGAAAGTTAGAAAACCCTGGCAAATTCCAAGCCCTAGAGGATTATGATGGCAGAACCAGCCCCCGTAGAGGTCAGAGCTCAGCCAAACACCATAACAGAGACTTTATAATTGCTGGGAGAAGGAAAATAAGTGGAAAATACATGAAAAGGCTACATATCCTTGGTTTCAGCCTCACCGGAATACCAGCGTGTCTGGCCAGTTGTTTGACATGTTTTTTTCTATTAACACAAATCCAGCAGGACGCCTTCACCTTTGAGGAGTTTCGCAGTGATAGTAGCAAATTGTTCCCTAGAAAGTGACATTAGAGACACCTCTGTCTTCCTGAAACCTCGAGAAATTTGCAGCGTCCATATCTTATTAGAGGCTCTCTTCTGCCTCTTAAAACCTCTTCGTTTCTGTTTCCCCAGATCTTTCTGGCACCCTGATGCTGAACCAAGTATCGGATCTGTCTCCTCTCCCTCCTGCCAACCGAGCATGCCACATTTATTTTTAGCTTCTTGTTTCCTGATAATTCCATTTCGGGTTTTTTTTTTTTTTTCTCTGCATTACCCAAGAAGATGGAAAATCCCTCAGAAAACAACTGCTTCCCCTGGGTCACAAAGGTCTTCATCTTTTTATAGATAAAACCCACCATCATGCTGCTGTGGTTGAACCCACAGTCTGGGTCTTTCGAATCTACAACAATCGAGAGCTTATGATGCAAGCAGTACCCTGCCAAGCTGACCCCACTGGAGGGTGGAGATTCAGAGCCTCAAATTCGTTGGGTCTGGGGTAGGACTCAGGCATCAGTGATTTTTTTTTTTTTTTTTAATGTTTACTTATTTTAGAGACAGAGAGAGACAGAGTGCTAGCAGGGGAGGGGCAGAGAGAGAGGGAGACACAGAATCCGAAGCAGGCTCCAGGCTCCGAGCTGTCAACACAGAGCCCAAAGCGGGGCTCAAACTCATGAACCCCAAGATCATGACCTGAGCTGAATTCGGATGCTTATCCGACTGGGCCACTCAGGCGCCCCTGGGCATCAGTGATTTTTTTAAAAACCCCTTCACATTAATTTTAATGTACAACCAAGGTTAAGAATCCCTGCTAGTGAGATCTAGAAGGTTCTCTACTCCTAATACCCCCCACCAGCATCAGCTACAGCTGTTTTCTGATGGCAGGACACAGCTGCTGCCTCCCCTCAGGACCAGTGAGACTCGAGGCCCACAGAGAGAGTCTGCCTCTCCACCAAGAATCTCCGCTTCGTGTAAAACTTGTAAGGTTTATTCTCGAAGATTCCTGGCCAAAATGCACCAAAAATGTATCAGTTACCACCCCCGCTCAATCCCTCAATTATAATATGGATACACACAGAGAACTAACAGGCATGTAGGACGTAGAAGCTGGGAAGGAAATCACAGAAGCAGCTAGAATAAAGGAGAGCAGGAATGGAGAGCACCTCTGGACCAGAGGCCAGCTGAGACTCTCTACCTATTTCTCCTCAGGTGTGAAGATGCCAGGGCCACTCCATCAGGCTTGGGCTGAGATGTCGAGGGAGAGGAGAACAGAGGCCTGAGGGCCTCACACAGGCCTTCAGGGCTGTGCCCCAGGGGGGACTCTAAGAGGGTCCAACACTTGCTCAACCCAGAAGTGAGACCTGTCCTGGCTCAGGGGAGGCCTCACTAAGCGTATCCGCCCTTCCTCTTCCTGTGAAAAGGCAGCCAGGCATCACGGCGGTACAGGGAAAGGGCGGAAAGCAGCTTTGAGAGAGGAGCCATCTTGGAACTCACCAGAATGGAACTTCTGTGGCAGGACCCGTGTCTGAATCTCTCCTGACCACCTTGTTGGAGACAACAAAGTTATGTCCAACCCGGACACCTTACCTGATGCTTCCTGCCACCAGGTGGGGGTTCCTCAGGGGTCAACTACACGGCATGTCTCCAGCTGATGCTACAGCTGCCCCATCGGTGCCCTTGGCTGGTTCCGGGCACCTAGGTCCTATGATGGCTACTTGGGAGTTGTGCCGGATTCCCCCTGGGCTCCCCTCTGCGGCTGCTCCTTTGCCCCATGTCACTGCCCAGGTTTGGGCCCTCGGCCTTGCCCATCCGAGCTGCCCCAACAATCTCCATGAAGTCTCCCTGACGGCCCGACCCTGGGTCCACACTCACCTCCGGAGTGAGATTTCTAAATCACCGCCCAACCCGGTGCCCCTCCTGCCCCGGCCTGACCCCGCTGGCTGCAGCCACCTCCAGGCAGGCCTCCATGGCACCCCACACCCCTCCTCTGACCATTGTCTGCTCATGGCTGCTTCCAGCTCACCACAGGACGCTCCCCAGCTGGAAAAGGTCCAGTCATCACTCCAGACTCCGTACAGGCACCCCCGCCAACCCCAGAGAAGGTCTTCCTCTCCCCTAATAACACCCACTGTATCCCCACCCCCGCATGAACTTGACCCTCCCTCCCTGGTCCCCTCCCAGGGCACATTTCTGCCACGGTACCTGCCCCACAACAGCGCACGATTTCTTTAGATGTCCTTCTTCCGCTGGCCACGAGCTCCTGACATTTCATTGGTCACATAGTAGGTCTTCAGTGTGTTTTATCCCTTCAAATGCTTTTTTTTTTCCTCCAAAGTCCTAGCCCTGCAGTATAAGACACTACTCAGCCACAATGGTGATCATTTCAGACACACTCACTCCAGACATAACGCAGCTTATGAATAAATGGATTGGTACTCTCAAAACTGGCCACTAGATGGAATAAAAGGGATTGTCCTCGGAGAGACTGACTAGTGAGGAAGGCTGGTCCCTTAGAAAATACTCAAGAATGGAGAACAGGAGAGGCAAGGTCCTGGTCTGTTCCTCCCGCTAGTTCCTTTCTCCTCCTCTTCCTTCTTTCCTTCTCCTCTTTCCCATTGTTCTTTGGTTCCCTTTTCAATCTATTCTGTCGGCACCCTTATCCTTCTATAATTTTCACTCGACTTTTTTTCAAACCAAAATAATATAGTCACATCGTGCTAAAAGTCAACGAGTATTAACAGGAAGACACAGCACAAAATCTAACCCTGCCTTCCCCCCTTCCCTTAGCCCTACCCCACACCCCCCCCAACCTTCTCCTCTCCTCGGAGTTTGGCTATTTATTCTGCTGTTTGCGTATAGATTTCTAAATGATATGAATATGCTGTCCTATTTTGATTAGTCTAATTTAGATACTACGCACTGACTTCCAGTAGATTTTCCCATCCCCCCAAACTCCTAATTACACATTTTTAATGTCTATAACTTTTGACTTCTTCTGGGGCTGATCGCTCCATTTTTTTTTTTTTTTATTGTGCATCATCTTTTCAAAGTAGTGCTAACACCTCCCTCTCCCCCCGCAACACGGTACCCAAGAAAGCTTCCCAGAAGCATTTTGCATGTTGTCAAACCTATATGTCCTTTTTTCCTCCTTTTAAAAACGAAAAAAAAAAAAACCAAAACACCCCGTAAAACTCAGGCTGAAGCACACTGACCCTCCCCGTCGCCAGCCCCCTCCCTGAGGCTGCTGGGCCACCGTGTCCCTCTCCCGTGAGAATCTTCCTTCACCCGCCCCCTCGCCCCGCGTTCCAGGTGGGTATGCTGGCTGCTGTCACAAATAAGCCTCTGAATCTCCGAGGTTATCACCATGGAAACATATTTCTCACCCCACAGCATCCATTTCAGTATCTGGAATCCTAGCAGCCACATAGTGATTCAGGGACCCAGGTTCCTTTGATCTGGTGGTTCTTCCCTAGAGACCTGACTTCCCGTTGATGGATAGACAGGAGAATGTCAAAAAGGCACACCTATTTTTTTTTTTTTAACTGCTTTGGCCCAGAGGCGATCACATCCCCATTGCCAAGATGTAGTGCGGCGTGACCCCACCTAGAGGTGGGGCTGGGGCTGAGCAGCTGAGTCCTTGGGAGGGAGTCGCTCTTCTACCACAACTCCACAGGAAAGCGGGACTCTGATGAGGGCAGCTGGCCACCTTGGCCACACTCCTGAGTCTCAGGGTCTCCAAACTCCCTGTCCCTGCCCCATTTTCACCGGAAGCCCCAGACCAATGAACGTTTCTGCCAGGATATTATACACCAAACCCTCAGCAAGCACACGAGTGTTCTCTTCCTTTGCGTTGTTATGCTGTTGTCGTACATCAGAGGCAAACAAAGAACAGAATACAACTCCTTTAGTCCCGTGCCCCAAACACCATGCCCTCAGCTCAGCTGATGGGTCCGATCGGTAGGTTTCAGGTACCCTGGCAAATCTTCCGGCTCAGCCAGGAAGAGGGTGCCTCTGGCAAGAGCTTCATTATATTTGCCTCAACCTCCCCACCCAAGCATGATGGGTCCTTGAGGGTATTTCTGAGCTGAAAGGCCCAGATCGGTCGGCGAGAGGAAGAGGGTCTGGTTTGCATCTGTTTCTGGCCCAAACAGGAAGTGCTTACCCCCATCTTATGAAACACGTTAGCTTTTTTAAGAAGCAGTGAGTGCGCTGTGGCACACACAGTGGTTTGACTCTGAGGGACAATGTGGCAGCTGCCTCAAGTCTCTCCACGGCCCGGTCCCTGCTCTTGTCCTCTTGCTGCCGTCAGCTCAGCCGGCAGGGACGTTGGAGCCTCTCCTGCATGGACAGTTCCGGAGGCTGGCTCGTGTGATGGGACACGGTGGGACAACCGCCCTGATCTTTGCACACTTCACCTCGGTCGTCCCAGTGGCCACCCTTACGCCCCCCATTCTGGCAGGGGGGGCAGGGGAAGGCTGATGATGCTTGAAATTGCACTGGACTTGGAGACCTGAGTTCCAGCTCTGCCTTTTCCGAGTCAGAGGCCCTCCAACCGTCTCTCTGAACTTCAGTTTTCTCCTCGATAAAAAGGAGTGCGTGACGGCAAAAAGTGGTCTGAAATAGCAATGATTAATAAATAAAGCTCAGAGGGGTGCCAGATCTCTCAGTAGCTAAAGCACACGCCCCACTGTATTATGCCGTTATTTGCTTCGTGGCAACCCCGTAGGACCAGCAGGAAACACGATGATCTCCCACTTCACGGGTGAGAAAAGCGATACCCAGGGAGGACACTGGAGGCCACGAGGAGAGACTGCAAACGGAATAGGAGACAGTCCAGATCGTCTCAAGTCAACCTTTCTGGGAACGTACAAGGTGCCAGGCGCTGCGCCAGATGCTTTGCCACGAAATATAAGAGCGTGACCTTACACGGGGCTCAGGGTTGACCGGGGATGACGCAGGACAACTGGACAATCCCCATTCCCTGGCCCGGCCAGGCCTGGCTCGGCGAGTGTGGATGCACCGAATGAGGTGTCACTCTGCAGCCAACCAGAGGGCCTCGTGGGGGCCAGTTTGCAAGAGAGCCTGGGGAAGGGGAGGCCAGGCCCAAGACGTGCTCGAGACGCGCGGCGAGGAGAGGCGGCCGGCCAGTCGCCAGAGAACGTTCAGGCCTCCGCAAACTGTGATGACACGCTTCGGGTGCGTTCGTGTAAATACAGTCCACGGGCACGCCGGTGGAGGGCTCAGGGCCCGCTTCACTGAACATATGAACAAGCATCTCAACCGTTTGTAAACTGGCTCCGAACAGCCATGCTTTACTCACGTGCCTGGATGAGACGCTCCCCCGGACACGTAGGGACGCGCTGTTTCGACGTTTGCCCTTTTCATAGCTCGTGTCTTCATCCGTTGTCCGTGGACAGCTCCAGACCACGCCTTACGTCCGGATTTCCATTTTCATACATTGGCTGAGGACTTAACTCTGCCAAGATGTTACCAATCGCCAGGTGCTGCCGCTGCTGCAGGAGAGGAAGCCAGGACTCCTGTGAAGCGCGAGTCGAAGCCATTGTCCTCTCCTCCTCCTCCATGGGGATGGCAAGGGCACCTCAGGAAGGGTACTTCAGGAAGCCCCAGGTCTGGAGCTTTCTCATCGGCCCGGTGTTGCAGGGGTTGGGTGGTGCGGTAGCTCAGGTGGGACAGAGGAGACCCAAGGTCCCACTATCTCAAAGTGTCAAGGTAAGATCCCTCCCCCAACCTTTTCTCCAGGTGCTGAGTCGATCGGGACAGACACTGGGGCATTGGGGGAGCGCCCCAGGTCCCCTGCCACAGCTCCTGCCAGGCCAGCATCCCCAGTCCCCAGAGAAAGCCACCTCGCATCCCAGGGTCCCCCCTAACTCCATATCAAAGGCTCTCACCTGACCATCCCAACTTGTTCCCGAAGCAAACAAAACCGCATTTCCAAGTTCCAAAATAGCTTTGGCCCTCTAGAAGCAGAACCGGCCGCCCTGAAGGGTGTAGGTGCACGCTGAGACCACAGGAGGCTCCACATTGTTAGAGTGACCACACACAAGCAGGTTTAGAAGCGGCCGTCCCAGGGTCTCCGCTCAGCGGCCCCTTCTTCCTCCCCACGAACGGGCAGGTCTGGGCGGCGGGATTCCTGAGCCTCTGCCCACGGGACCAGAGCGCAGGCCAGCCGTGCCCAGAAGCAGGAAGCGGGCTCTCTCCCTTTCCAAGGTGCTCAGGCACTGGAGGCGGCTCTTGAACCGGGGAAAAGACTACTTGGGAAGCCCCCCACCTCCAGGGAGCCCGAGAGGGGAGGCATTCTCCAGCTTTGAGGGTGAAGAGATATTTAAAAGCTTCAACTTAGCTTCAGGCAACTTCAGGAACTCCCATCGCTTTGGACAGCAAAGCTGACCCACGCGTGCTCATTTGAGTCGGCTCACGCTCCATCAGTCAGAATCTTGGAGAAGGGTGAGGGGCGCCCCACACCCAATCCCCAAGTGTGCTGATGCTTGAAGCACACAAAATGATGGCAGTAATGTCTACACGGAGTTCTTGTGGCACGTCAGAGAAAATTAGGACAATGGAGTCTAGGCGGTTCAATCCAAGCCGGTGCTCCATTTGTCCCGGGACAGGATTTACCGAAGGCCCCCCCCCCCACCGTGCTTGATGTAAGAATGTCTAACGGTTCACTGGCCACCAGCGTAGACGGAAATAGGTGATAAGAACTTTCCAACTGCTGTATTTGGTGGAAGTCAGTGTCAACAAAGATTTGAATGGTGACCTATCATGCTCAAGAGTCGAAAGACTCAAGATGACAAATGAAATATCAAAAAGAAACACAAATGCCTCTCTTAAAAGCCCGAATCCAACATCATTCCGCTAGGCTCAAGTTTCCATGATACAACACTCACGTTGATTTGTGTTACGGCTGTAGTTTAGCTGCACGCCATTTTAACTGCATTTTGGTTTTATTGTTACATACGAGCTACGGTTTTACGTTTGTACCTATCTGCGTTAAATTACACAAAAATAATATAGTTTGTTGCAACGTGTTGAAGATGACCGTGTTATTTGGAGAGAAAAAAAAAAGTACTGTCTGGGGGTCTGTCCGCTTAGCACCCCCTCTAATCCTAAGAAATGCATCTATTCAGATACCACAAACTGAGTTCTGTGCAAAATCAGACGAGAACGTTACCGTAGAAGACATGACCTCCATCAGTCATCACGCTTTGTGCCCTGCGTGAACGCGAGAACACAAACTTTTGTCCAGAACTAAGTCTCTCTCAATAAATCAGAGGTTAACCACCTCACTGAGTCAGCAAGCGCTGTTTATTTTTAGGATATCCCTGAAATATGCATCCAGGAGACAAAGAACAAAAACAAAACTATCAAGCCTGTCTGGAAGGAAAAATACGAAGTTCCCAAAGTGAACGTGCGACTCGCGAACCATAGAAACCATTTCTTCTTAGCTTGGCTCTGTCATCCGTCTCGGAAAAGGATGTTTTTACAATCAGAGCAGAAATATGACTGGCCCTCCTGCATTTACATTTCTTTGTTGCAAAATGAATGTAACTTGTTCAGATTCCAGCAGCGGAGAAAGCAGCAGAGGTGGTGGTTACTTTCCAAAGTGAAACTTAAAACCACAACCTCCGGGGCACAAAAGGCAGAGTGAGTCACCGGAAGAGGCCACTTGCTTGCAAAACTCATTAAAGGCAACGCAGGGCTGAATGGACTTCCTGCACCAGTGAAAAGAGAGCTGGCATCAGGACAGCGCCTCCAGGCTCCCACCATTTGGGGGAGGAAGGGAGCCATCAGCAAATCTGGGCACGGCCCGGGTCTGCTGTTCACACGCACCCGGCGGCCCGGGGCCAGCTCGCAGGCAGGCCGAGTCCCCTGCCTGCCACCAGCAGCCCACAGAGATGCCGGGGGAGGTGGCTGAGCCTCAAAGGGTTACCGCAACACCTTGTGACTCACTCGAGCCCCCATACTGGGTTTCCAGGGGCCACTCTCCTGCAGGTGGTCCCTTCTGTCGCTCTGGCCAGGCCAGGTTGGTGCATTACACAAGCAGCCCCCCCCCACCCCCCCACCCCCCCGGGAAAGGATCTGCTCCTCAGCTGCGTCCTCCGGAACTTGAGCACGCATCAGAACCCTGGGCCGGACTCACTAGCACGGGACGTGGAACCCACGCCCCTGGTGTGGTTCAGTGGGTCTAGGGTAGGGCCCAAGAACTTGCATTTCTGACAAGCCTCCCGGTGCTGGAGCTGCAGGCTTTAAGAACCGCGGATCTACGTGGTCCTTGGACCCAGACAACGGTCGGCCACAAACCGCTCCCTCCTAGGAGCTGGTTGCTGACGTCTGACCTTGGGCTGTGCCGACCGGAGGCACCTCGGTGCCTGAACATTCCCCATGGGGCACTCCCCCCCCACTCCCCACAGGCCGTCAACACACCTGGCTGGTCTCCGAGACAAGCACCAGCCGGAGGGGCCTTTGTCAAAGCCGCCGGGATCAGGTTTTGAAAGGCTGTGCCTCCAAAGCAAACCTGATTGTGCCCCCAGGTGGCCATACGGGGCCTGCTGACTTCCGGCGATCACTTCCATCAGGTCACGTTCAGGCTTCCTGTGGACACCAAGCCTTCCCGCCAGAGCATGGGGGCCTCACCACCAATTCTGCTTGTCGCCGGAGTGTGAAAAGGGATCCGAAGCAGGAGGGAGACATTAATGGTGTTTTAAGCACTTGTGTTCAGGGCAGGGGCGGGGGATGCCCTCCTCTCCACCACCCGCCCCGCCAGGCCCAGGCCCACAGAAGCAGGGCAGTACGGCTCCCACTCAGCGCCCCCCCTGGTCTGAAGACAAAGTACAGACGTACGAAGGGAGGAAGAGGAATGAGTGCCGGGTGACAGGACACAGCTCCTGGAGCAGCCGGTTCAAAGGACGCTCCTGCTGCGAGGAGATTCAGACTCCGGTGGTTTTTCATTTTGACGAGGCCCGCCTCCCTTCCCTCCACGACTGTTCTCCCGTCCCAGCGATGCACCATGGGCCTCACGCATGACCTTTTGTAGGAAAGGGCACTTTGAGGCCTCACGTGGGTGGGCACTGGCCCCCCCCATGTCAATGTCCCTCCCGCACGGGTTGAAAAGGGCGATGGGCCTGGGCGGGTGTGTCGATTTGGCACTGACAAGATACAAAGTATTTTAAATCTTCCAGTTGATTACAGCTGAGACCCTGGGAAAATTCAAGCGGCCCACGAGTTTTTCCAGCACATGTGTGAGAGCGGCCTGCATGCCGACAGAATGGCCTAGGGGTATATCACTGAGGGAAGAGTGGCCCAGGGCGGGAGCAGGTGGGGGGCCACCGGGCCCAAAGACTCCAGTTCACGCTGATTTTGATTCTATGCGATAAGAGAGCCTACACGGTCTGAAATCAGTGGTGGAAATCAATCGGTGATGTTCCGGGGCACGAGAGGGCTTGTTGTGTTTTTAAGATACACAAGCATTAACCCGAAGACGCCCGGATGGCCCTCTTGGCTCTCGCTTCATGAGAAGCTCAGGGGGGCCCCGGGGATCCATCTTTTACCCATGTGGGGACCAATACTCGTAAACATTTGTCCCCAAACACTCGGGCTGACCCAGGCAAATCGGCGGGATGTCTCAGGCATGCCAACGATGCGCAAAATCCAATCAGGAAAAACGACGGCTTTCGAGGGATCTGGGTCAACTAGTCAAGGGCTTGGCCTGACTCACTCAAAATGAAAAACGAATCAGGTATACCATAGACGAGCGTCCAAATTGAGGACGGTGAATGCGGGCAAGGGAACCTGTATAGTCTATACATTTGTTTTCTGTATATTATTAGTGTTTTGACATCTTAAAACCCCTCCTGGTGGGGAGACACCGGCTTAGCCGCTTCCGAGAGGTAGCAAGGGGCCCAGGCAGAGCCTGCCTGTAACGTGCAAACTAACCCACCCACAGCCCGCCCTCCTCTATCTGGTCTATGCACCCAGAAGGCGATGTTCTTCCACCTTAAATATCCCAGGATCTGCTTGTGTTGAGCGTCAGTTACGGGCTGGGCCCGGGAAGATGTGCATATGCAACATTTAACCGAGCCCACCCGGCTCTCGAGTCCCCTCCACCCGGGTAGGGCGAGCCCCGGACACGGGCCCCTCCCCTCTACTCCCTCCCAAGTGCACACGGAGGCTCAGTATTGCACCAAAGGCATCAGAAAAGACTGGCTCTTTTATTCCAAATATTGAGCAGTTCATCACCTCAAGGATTTTTTTTTGAGAATAAAATATGCTTGATCTCACACACTAGAAAGTCAGCAACTTAATAACTTACCAGAAAACTCTTTAAAATTCACACGCCTGACTTTCAGAGGAGTCTCTCATCCGTCTCATTTATTACGTTTTCTAGCTTCGCATTCAGCACAACACAGCAGAGCATCTCAGGGGTGTTATCGTGGTACCAGCATGTACAAACACAGACCCAAGTTTGTGGAGAAAATACATTTAAAGTGGGAATCTAAGCCTAAAACTAAAGAGGGAGCTCCCTCTGAAGGTGCAGCCATCCCTCCGTGCACCAGGTATATAGTTTGCTATACAGCGGGTATATATGTTCTCCCTCGTCACACGGGATGATCACCCGATGACGCCACTAGGGAGGGATTCATTTCCACCGGGCGACCTTGAAATGTGTGCGGCAAATACAGCATTCCAGCACGTGACCCCAGGGTTGCCGGGTGAAACACACACACACACACACACACACACACACACACACACGTGTGCGGCCGTGTACAAATCCCATCTTCGGAACCCGCGAGGGGTCACGCCCTGAACTTGACGCACACCCGAGCGTGCGACCTTCTGGAAGCCATGCTCTGTTCCGGACTGCGGGGGGGGGGAGGTGTAAGGTGCATCAGAATCAGGAACACAGAGTTGCGTGCCCTCCTACCTAGAGAACGACTACAGCTGGTCATCCCGATGAAGGGCGCACGGGACGGCACGACGCGGGACACGCTACGTGTCCTCAAAGCCCAATCCCTCCCAGCACAAGGGACAAACCACGTCAGCCTCCGCAGGCCCGCGACCTCACACGTGGTTCACAACACTTCGAGCTCACCCCAAGATACCCTCATGACGGAAGTCACGTAGCTTCGAGAGGTCACTAATGAACAAGCCTGGAGCAGTTAAGGCAGAACAATTTTTAATCATTTGTAAAAGGGAATCTGCACATGCACGTTCACGTCGCTAGGCAAATCCGGGATCCACAACACGCACGTGTTTGCCTTTCTCTGTGCGGCCACGCGAACCGTTCAGTAAAGGCACCCCTTGCTAACAGAGCCCCCCCCCCCCCCCCCGTCACAATGAAGGCCACACGCCTGGATTTTCTTTCACAGAAAGAGTAAAATGTCATTCAGCTGTTGCCTTTTCTGCCCCCTAGGACTCTAACAATATGCGATTTAAATAGGAAAGCACTTCAGTCATTGGAGTAAAACACTCTTTAAAAAAATAATACTTCAAAAAGTAAAGCAAAATCTTTCACCAAAATAATTCTTTCACTTTTCAAACTGTTCTCTCCACAAGCCAATTTCACAAACAGGGAATGGAATTCTCTTCCGCCGGCTTAAAGAATGTCACTCAAATTATTATTTATCCCCTTGCCCTTAATTCGAGGGGGAAAAGTGAAGGAAAATGTATTACCCAGAAATTCCAAAAGAAGGTCAGTGTCATGAGAC
Organism: Panthera uncia; assembly: GCF_023721935.1. Taxonomy (NCBI): domain Eukaryota; kingdom Metazoa; phylum Chordata; class Mammalia; order Carnivora; family Felidae; genus Panthera; species Panthera uncia. The sequence continues at coordinate 31,284,138 of NW_026057579.1, forward strand.
ATACAGAATAAGGCTCTTTGGATGGTCTCACCTCTACATCTTTTTAATATATTAACGACAGTTATAATAGGAGGGATATGGCTAAAATGCTCGTAACAATAACCCAGTCAGAGTGAAGTAATAAATAACCGTGCCTACAAAGAACATAACTTCTTGGAACTATTTTCATAAAACCACCTCGCTTCTTCTGAGAGCTCCCGACAGAGCTCCCCATCGTTCCCGTGTGGCACGAGCTCAGTTCAAGTCCACGTCCACGGCACCGCCCGGCTGGATAGAGGCTGCTGGCAGGGAGTGGAGCGGATGGCAAGCACTGCCCTAGTAACGTCTACTGTCATCCGAACTTAAGGCGCTACAAAGTTACAGACAGCTGGACAAAGCACATTCTAAATAAAACGTCTGCCGCAGGTGCATTAAGGCATAAATATTCCAGCCTCGGGCCACGAAACTGAGGCGGCGGGGAGGGGGGGCGGCGAGGGAAAGACGCCCATGACCTAGATTACCTTTCACCAAAGGAACCCCAGAACTCCTCAGCTAACAATCAGACCCGTCGGCAAATCCTGCAGGGGGACCCCGCGGGCCAAGCCAGCAGGGTGAGGGCGGAGACCCCGCAGAGCCAGGGACCCTCAGCCCTCCCTGCACCAGCAGGAGGTGTGGCACACAGGCCACCAATGGACACGTGCCCCTCCTCTACCGAAGTCCTGCGCATCTGGCGTTCCTCGGCCGAACCGTCATCGGCAGGGACCCCCCCCCCCCCGCCCCCCCAGGCAGCCACCTGTGCCACATGGCCCGTCAGCCCATAACGAGCTGCTGCGGGAGCGGGCGGGACCGGACGGGACCGGAGAACGTTGCCACTGGCTTTCAGCCATGACCGAGACATGCCTCCCACGCTTTAAACGCACCTGATCCCCCCGCCCCCCAAGCCTGCAAAGCACCCCCTTCACACTTCACTCAGAAACGCCAACCCCGGGGCACCGGGAAGGGGGAGAGACGCCCCTCCGATTTCTCTGCTCTTAAGCAAATGACGGCACGTCAGGCTCCTGGGCTCCTGCTCCACGGCTCCCAAAACCTATCCTTTAATCGGGGGCGCCGGGTCTTCACACGACGTCAGGAGGCCGCTTGGGACGTTTCATGCGGAGGAAGAATGAACATCCTGGTTTTCGAAAGGTGGCGGTGGCTCTCTCCAAAAGGTGAAATTACTGAAAGTATCCGAGCAGGGGAAGTCCGAAGAATGGCTTCTTTTCAGCAGCGGGAAAACGTGGTCAACCACTTCGCAGAGTCGCACATACCTGGAAGGAAAACGGACAGCGTCACTGCCCCCGAGGGACACCCAGCCGCGGGGACACCTGCCTGTACCCTGCGCGGGGCTTGGAAGTTAGGAGACATCCACCAACCCGGGGACACAAGCCACCTGCTAAGGCTATGGCAGTTGTTCTAGAACAATTCCTCACCAATTCACAGGCAGTCAGTGAGGATGGCAAGAGGCGTGGAGAAGGCCCCCTGGGCAAGGCGGGTGGAACCTGACTTGGCAGGAAGGACAGAAGAAGGGAGACAAGCGGGAATCGCTGTGGAGCTCACGGAGGAGCACAGGGAGAAGAATCTCAGATAAAGCCCATCTCTGGAGCATCAAACAGAGACTGCTGCCACTGTGCAAGGAAAAGAGCCTGGGCCTTGGGTCAAGGGGACACAGACGTGACCTGCAGCTCTGCTGAGTGACCCTGGGCAAAGGGCTTCATCCTTCTAAGCCGTAACTTCCTCAACCGAAAGGGAAAGGAAAAGAAAACTGCCCCAGTGTTCGCATGAGAATTAAATAAAATACCAAATGTGACAATAAAGTAATGCAGATTCAGTGCTCGAGGAATTTCTTCAACATACATTATTAACATTAGGAAATAATCAGCCCTCGCTAATCATCAGCCTTAGGGAAAAAGCCTCCCACCTTATTTGCTGTGCAACCTTAGGCAAGTGTCTTGCCCTCTCTGGGCCTCAGGCCCTTCATCTTTACAGAATATGGAGTTGGGGCTAGATCAGTGTTTCTCAATATTCCCTGCAATAGTCTCCCATGCCATTTTGTGTGTATTCTCAAGAGGCCGCGTGTTAGTCTCTGTGGCCTATGCTACAAAAAGGAAGTTGCTACACTGAATATGCATTTTCAGACCTCCGGGAGCCTCCAACTAGAAACTCCGACAGGCCCAGACCTCTCCGCACCTCCCCAGAGTCCTCCCCGACAGTCACCGGGTCCCCCTCCGGTTCCAATTTTCTAAAAACCAAAATGGGCTTTCGACACAAACTCCAGGAATTCGCATGTTCTCAGGCGTCAAATAACTTATTCCATAAGGACAAGAGTGTGTATTTAATAAAGGACCCCCGAAGGGCTCATGCGGAACCTCGTGCTTGCACAGAATCTCCCCTAATGAGCAAGAATGATGCGTTTCCTGGGGAGTGAAACAGATTTTTAAAACGCCTCCCGGCTTTAAGACCCATTTGAGCTCTGTGGCTGTGGGAGGCGCCCCCCCCCCCCGGCCCCCCGCGGGAACAGCACCTCGGTGGCAGGCCTCAGATCCAAACTGTGGAGTGCTCCGGGTACAGGCTGGGCCCGTCTGCGCTCCACTGGCACTCTACCCCGGGCCCCGCGGACCGGCAAGGCTCCATCGGAAGGCGGCTCAGGGGTTTCTCAGGGACAGCGTCCCGGGATCCGAGGTGACGGCCCCAAGTTCAGTGCCAGAGACAGGAAGGAGAGGTGCTCCCGCACAGGGAGGGCTGCGGCCCCCACCCAGCGTGGGGATGACAATGGACAGAGTCCCTCCCGCGCAGCCCACGCAGCCGCCCACCCTGGGCCCAGAGACTCAGCGAATGTGACAACCTCACAGGCCTCCGGGGCGAACCCTCCTCCCACGCCCCCTTGTGACGGACCTGCTACGTGCAGCGTCCCATCAGTTCAAGTTCTTTGTGACCCTGAAAAAGAGACTTCTTCTTAGACCTTCTCCAGACCAGGAAACCCTTGCACATGGAGGGCGCTGTGCTGGGGAACATGGGAGACGGGAGACCCAGGTGGGTGCTGTCGGGGCCAGGCTGAGCGCGGCGGGCAGAGAGACCCTGCACGGCTGGTGGGAAGGAGGCAGTCCGTCCCCAGTCTCATCCCGCCAGTCGCCAGTCGGGAGGCAGCCTCGCGTTCCAAGGACGGAGGAGGCCCCTGGCTCCATTGTCCTTTCTCCCCACGTGTCTTGTGAACTGCCTAGAAGCAGGCACGACTGGGGGAGGCAGCTGAGGGGGGCAGGCCCCAGGGCTCCCTCCAGCCTAAAGCTGGCCCCCGTTTGGGCTCCACGAAGCCTGAGCAGGTAAAAGGATCATCTTGGAAGTAAAAATGTGCTCTGGGGGGAACCTAAATCTCTCCTCTACCTAAAACCACTGGAGGTATCTGCACAACACCAACCCCCCAGCTCCCCTCCTCCCCGTGAGGAGGGTCCCACAGGCCCCTGTGGGGTCACTCGGGCCCCGGGCGCTTTTCTAGGTCTGCACACACCCTGCAGCCTCTGGAACAGGCCAAGCAGGAGGGCAACCGTGTGCCCGGGGTCGCCCGGTGGGCAAAGCTCACCACCACGAGGGCCAAGGAAAGGCTTCCCACTCTGAGGAGCTAGGAGGCCAGGGTGAAGCACCCCAGGGTCCAGAGAGATCCTGCAGCCGGCCAGGACGCCTCGTTTCAAACGGGAGCCCAAGTCAGCCCCCTGCCTCAGGCGGACGGGGCTCCGACCAAGGGGACGAGAAGAATTCTTACATTTCTGGTGAGCGTCATCTCAGGTCCGTGTGTGAAAACACCTAGAGTGTCTCGCCTGTAAATACAGCTTCACAGGCTAGTAAAGTCTGGTTACATTTCCCGTTTGCGTGCTAGGCTTTTCGAGCCTAGCTTGGCAAATCTAAGCCACTAGTTTTGAAACTCGTTCCGTTCCACTCGGTGGCAGAACCTGTCCACGAAGTTTAGACCGTGGGGATCCAGAGGGGATCTGAGTTCATGCAGACGGTCCAAAAGTGAGGTTTTGGACAAAATACAAGGAGTTAAAATACATTTTCTTGGCAGGAACTGAAGATTAAAATACAGGAAACAAAGGATAAAAAGGCATACTGTGAACCTTAAAACATCATTCCAAGATGGAGACCGCAACGACAACGTAATGACCCAGGAATCCCACAAAACGTGCGCGATACTCACGAGGAGGTGTTGGTCTTTGCGTGCTCCTGTACAAGTTCTCCTTTGGGATTGACAGTAAATATTCTGTTCAAAGACACTCCTACTTGCTTATACGAATACACATCCTGTATTTGGTGAAGTATAAATTAGGAAAAAAAAAAAAAAAAAGAGTTCATTGTAAACACGAATACGCAATATTCCGGATCTGATGCAGTCTTATAAAACTCTCATTAACCACAACTATACTTCCAAGGAGTGTAGAGGAAGAATATCTCTGGATGTGAAATTATTAAATCAGATTTCCCCCCCTGGGCCTCGGTTCGCTCATCCATGCAAGAACTGAGCTAATGAGTAAACAGCCTACCTCGTCCCCTCGTCCCCTGCAATTCTCACACCCCTTGAGGCTGTTTTATTCTCTGACCCGTTTTCTCAGGCATAAGTTTCAAAAGGGGAAGTCTCTTCCCGGGAAGTTAGTACCCAACTGTATTATCCAGACTGCTAAACTCTCCAGCAAAAATGTGGGTAGTACACATTAAAATCTTTTACCGTAGGCAACAGTGCTCTTAAAACCTGCGATGCCAAATTCACCGTGGCGTTAAGGCTTGGCTTTGTGGTACCCTCCTGGTAGAAAGGGGCCAAGCCTATTCGATGTTCTTGTTTTACTAATTCAGCAAGTCATTTGGAATCTGAAGTTTCTAGTCCGACACTGCAAGCTTCAGATGGAAATCCACTAGCCGAGCTTCCAAGGAAACAAAAGGCCACGAAATAATGTGCAGTCTCTCCTTACAACTACTGCTGGTGGGAGGGGATGCTGGCGCCACACTGTCACCCAGGCCCACCCTTCCGATGACCGCTGTCAGGAAAGACAGTAAGTTTCAAGAGCTCTCACGTAGCCCGTCTGTTACTTACGGCCGGTCGGTTTCCAAAAGCAGCGTAAAAGGGTTCCGTGTTTGGAAAAAACAGATTTTTGATGTCTGTCAGACACTGGACTTTAAACTTCTCGGGCTTCTTTTCAATCACTTCTCTGTGAAAACAAATAAATAATCAATGGATCAGCCTGAGAGGAGGGGCTTCAGGAGCATCAAACTACTTTTAGACGCCGAAGATGCCGTGACGCCAAGAACATTCCCGTATCTTCAAAAGGCAACCATGCGTAAGTCAGGGCGGCGGTCCCCGAAAAGCACGAGAGAGAAGGCGGAGAATCTGTACTTTCCAGTCTTCCCACAGAGCAAACGCTGAGGACAAGTGATTTTACCAAAGACCTCCACCAGGCACCCGAGTTACAAAGAATTCCAGACACACAAGAAGGGAGAACGTCTCGACGCTCATTTTATGAGGCTAGTGTCACCTCAAACACGAGACTCAGAGGAGAAAAATATGAGCGAAGCGGGGGCCAACCTCACTCGTGAGACGTCAGTGCAAACGTCCTAACTAAGTATGGACGTGCAAACTGACTGCAACAACTTTTTGCGCAGGAGTTTTATTCCAGGAACGCAAGAGTAATTAGATACGCTAAACCAAGTAATGCAGTATAACAGGGTAACAGATTCAAGTACCAGAAAATATACCGGGTCAATAGACACAGGCAGGGCATTTGATACAATGTGGTATCTACCCAAGATGAAACATCTTAAACCCGGAATAGCAGGGAATGGTCCACACGCACGGCAAATGCCCCGGTAAGAGTGGAACAACAGGTGGCCCCTGTGGCCATTTCGCCCCGACAATGCGCTGCGGGTCCTCGTTGGCGCGGTGATGTAAGGAAAACATAAAAGTTATCAGGATAGGGAAGGAGAGAATAGAAGCTCTCACTATTCACACACACAAAAATAATAATAATAATTGATTAAAAAACTAATCCACAGACGAATTACCATTATTGATAAGAGATCGATCCGATGCTGGCTATAAAATTGGTATAGAAAAAAAATTAATGTACAATAATCAATTGCATTTTCACGCATCAGAAGAAACAAACAGGTAAACATGTAATTCTGTACACAGAACTCTAAAATCTCAAAGGTCTAGGAATAAACCTACTAGAAAGATGTGCCAGACTTTTATGGATAAAATTATAAATGTTATTGAAACATAATAGGGAAGACCTAAATGAAATACACCATGTAAGTGAACTGGGAGATTCAATATTATAAGGAGATACTAATTCTCCCGAAATTGAGCTACAGATTCACTGTCATTTCAATCAAACTCTCGACAGGATTTTGTCTGTACGCTCTTGTAAGACTTGATAGTCAGTTACACACAAGAGCAAAGGCCAGAAACCAAACCACACATTGATGGACACTTGATTCACGAGCACGACGACAGTTCAGAGCAAGAGGAAATGGGCAATCATTTCAGTAAATGGTGCTGGGACAACTGAACATCCCTTTAAGGAAGACAAAAAAAAAGAAGGGAAATGGACTCTCCCGCACTCCACACGCAAAAATCAATTCCTGGTGGATTACACGCCGAAACCTGAAAGGCAACACCTTTAGATAAAATACAGGAGGCTACCTTCATGCCCTCGGCCAGGGAAGCCCTTTTTTAACACACAAATAGCACAAACTACAGGGGAGATGATATGTTCAAGTACATGAAACTGAGAATTTATGTTCATCACAAGCGATAGACCGGGGGACAGCTGTCTGCAGCGCTCATAACAAAGGCTACATATATACAATCTGTAACACACGCTTACGAACCAAAAAGGAAATTGAGAAAGAAACGTGAACAGGCACCTCACAGAAGATGAGGCCCAAACGGACAACACACACACGCAGACAGACATTTCACACCCACCGGACGAGCAAAAATGTAAACAGCTGACGTGCTGGCAAGAAAGTAGAGCAGGGGGGAGCATTTCCACACCACTGATGGTGCATAAATGGGTTCGACCCCTTTGGAAAACAGTTTGGAACAAACTCGTAACGCTGAATGTGTGCCTATGCTCTGTGGCCAGAAATCCCGCTCCTAAGTGTTCACGCTAAAGCAGCTAGTGAGTGCGCCCCCAGCGGGCACACACAAGAAGTGCAGCTCTCAATGGTGAAAAGCTGGAAGTGACCCAAGTCTCCATCCGTAGTGGCACGGATGAACCGTGGTAGGTCCTACAACAGGAGCGCAGACAGAAGTAAAATGAATGGGTTACAGGTCTACTCAACAGTCACGGGAACATATTGTTGAGCGAAAACAGCCAGCCCCACAGAACACACGGTAGGTTTACATAAAGTTCACACGCGTGCACAATTAAACGTATCGGTTAGGGTCACAAATGTATGTGATAACACAGCTTAGAAAAGCAAGGGATGTTTCACAAAGATTCAGGGACAGTGGCTAATGTCACTACTAGGATTTCAAAAGGAATGGTCTGTCCCTTTGCTTTCACTGGATGGTGGGTATGCTGGTGTTCACTCTTTGATTATCGTTTATACCCCGCATATATCTTAGAAATAGTCTTCTGTATCTGCTCAAAATGTAATTTAGGCGTGCCTGGGTGGCTCAGTAGGTTGAGCATGTGACTACGGCTCAGGTCATGATCTTGGGGTTCGTGAGTTCGAGCTCCACGTCGGGCTCTGTGCTGTCAGCACGGAGCCTGCTTCGGATCCTCTGTCTCCCTCCCTCCCTCCCTCTCTACCCCTCCCCTGCTCGTGCGTGCTCTCTCTCTCTCTCAAAAATAAACAAGCATTTTTTAAAAATGCAATTTAGATGCTGCTGCTGCTGATGGTGGTGGTGGTGGTGGTGACATAGCTTTAACCTGAGTGTCAAAAACCCCAAAGGCTGGTCCTGGCTCTGTACTGACTTCTGTGGACTCCAGAGCCCTTCTTAACCTTAACACTAAAGAGTTTTATATTCTATATCTTAGGACCCTTATGGGTAGAAACATGGCTGAGGTCTGATTATGAGTCTCAAACTTCAATCCACCTGGAGGACACCATCCAAATTCGGCTTCCTGCTTCAATCTCTCTCTCCCTCTCTCTCTCTCTCCCTCTCTCTCTCCCTCTCTCATGCACGCACATACCCACAGCCTGTGTGCTTGAGGGTGTGGATAAGTGGCAGGTGGGGAGGAAGGTGTCTCCACGCGCACATACCGGGTAAGAAATGCACACTAAGAAAACACGCCGTGGCCCCACGCCACTAGTGCAAGGCTCCTCGTGGGCACTAAGGTGACCCGGGAAGAAGCGGTGAGGGCTCCTGTCCAGAATGCTCCCTGGCACAGCCTGTCTTCAGTGATCTGCATTTGCAATTAGTCCCTGGTCACTCAACTCACCCTTGAGGTAATTTTCCTCTAGGAAACAATTAAGTGTCATTTATCCAAGTCTCCGAGCACCTCAGCAAACCCCGAAGGGAAAACGTGGTCGCTGTTGAAACAGCTTCTCGTTTCCCAGAGACAGAGGCCAGCCTCTGTCTCTGCCAAACTCCAGGAAGGTCACATCTGCCCAGGAACCCCGTCTTGGGACTTGGCCAAGGCTAATCTGTCCAACCTGCCTGTCATCAGTGAGATCCCCCCGCCATGAGATGCGCCGTGCCTTACTAGGAATGTGCCCTGTGTTCACAGAGGGCTTATGAAAATGAAAATGCCCTGACGCCACAACAAAAAAAAAAGGCCAGCTGACTAAAAAGAATCACATGACTCAAAGCCAATTTCTACGTTAAAAGAAGAAGCTCCTGAACCAAAAGATCAGGTGTGTGAAACAGATTCCATCGGCTTCTTTTTTTCAGACACGTTTCCTCGAATCATAGCATTTCAGGGCTGGAAGGGACACTTGAGATCATCGAACAGAACCCTCCCATCTGGCAGGTGAGGAAACAGACCCAGGAAGGGGAAGCACCGCTTGCCACACCGCCAGTCTCCAGGCAGCATCAGAGCTGGGGGGGGGGGGGGGGGGGGGG
>NW_026057579.1:31293310-31417958 GCF_023721935.1 Panthera uncia
GGGGGGGGGGGGGGTCTCCGTCCTCACTTCAGAACCCTCTCTGCTGTCCCTACAGACCGTGCTCTGCCCACAATGTTTATTTTCCTTCATTCCAATTTAGACCCAGGCGGTACAATCAAAACTGCCCCCGGGGCACCTGGGTGGTTCAGTCAGTTAAGCGTCCGACTGAGGCTCAGGTCACGATCTCGCGGTTTGTGGGTTCGAGCCCCGCGTCGGGCTCTGTGCTGACAGCTCGGAGCCTGGAGCCTGTTTCCCATTCTGTGTCTCCCTCCCTCTCTGCCCCTACCCTGCTCATGCTCTGTCTCTCTCGGTCTCTCAAAAATAAATAAATGTCAAAAAAAAATTTTTTTAATTAAAAAAAAAAAAAAAGAACACCCAATGAAAGCATCTTGCTAGGGAAGGTCATTCTGGCTCCCACAGACTTGCCCGTCAATTCTAGAAAATCTGCAGGGCAGCTAATACCCAGAACAGCTCGGGCTGGAAAGTAGTATTAGAAGGAACAGGCTGTTGGCTGTGACCATCATCTCCGACCTCTGAGAGGGCACACACATTGTGAGGTTTCCTGGTTTGGTTTAGTAAGTCCTCACAAGGAAAAGGCAATAGATCTTGGACAGTGCTATTTAAATAAGAGGAAAAAATGAAAAGGATTACCTTAAACATGTATTTAGTGGTTGGATATCAGAGTAATAATGTCAACATTCTGCCTTGCCTCGCAAATCCTCAGTACTTAATACCTGATAATGAGTAGCTTGCTACAAAGTGTCGACATAAGTCAGGGACCTCATTTCACTCAAGTCTGGATTTGTACCCAGACCTACACTGTCAGGACAGCTCTCAGGATCTGAAATGCACTATGGCATCCATAAGTTTTGCCCAAATTTCTTGCCCAGAAACTACAAGTTTCAATGCAAGATCTTTTACTACAGGGAAAAAAAAAAAAAAAAAAAAATTACAAATCACACAAAGCAAAGCTGTGATAGAAAAGGGATCCACAGATGGGGTGCCTGGGTGGCTCAGTGGGTTAAGCATCTGACTTCGGCTCAGGTCACGGTCTCACGGTCCATGAGTTCGAGCCCTGCATCGGGCTCTGTGCCGACAGCTCAGAGCCTGAACCCTGCTTCGGATTCTGTCTCCTTCTCTCTCTGCCCCTCCCCACTTGTGCCCTGTCTCTCTCTCAAAAATAAATAAATACAAAAAAAAATTTTTTTTTTTTTTTTAAAGAAAAGGGATCCACAGAGCTGAAGAACAAATACCCCAGGAGGAGCCAATATGGCGCTTTGGGCCCATCTGGATGTTTCTGTCGTTTGCATGGTTAGCAGCAGCAAGCAGCTTATCGGGTCGTCAAACTGAGGCAGAATCATACCAAAGCCTGTCACTGGGTCTTGAAGACAGAATTCTCTGATACTTAGAACTAGCCTTTGACAGGACCAATGTCCTATTACGACCACAGTAGACTGTGCTTTGAGAGCAGTCAGGGAGGCTGTCCTGGGCCTCAAGCTACCGGGAAGCCCGGTGTTCTCCTCTCCAACGCCAGGAGGCCAGACTCAGTTTGGCCCGGCTTCTCTGAACGCAGCTGTGGCGGGGAAGGGGGTGGTGTAGGGAGAAGGGTAATCAGAGGCTGGCTAGAGACGTTAGAGGGCCATTAAAACAGTGTTGGGCGCCTGGATGGTTGAGTCAGTTGAGCGTCTGACTCTTGGTTTCGGCTCAGGTCATGATCTCACAGTTTGTGAGACTGAGCCTCACGTCAGGCTTCGCAACTCCCAGCACAGAGCCTGCTCTGCCTCTCCCTCTCTCTCTGCCCCTCCCCTGCTCACTCGCTCTCCCTCCCTCTCAAAATAAATTTAAAAAATTAAAAACAAAACAAAACAAACGGCGTAACCAGAACTCCCAAAAAGGGTGAGTGTTCTGGGAGACCAGGGCCAGGCGGCGGCTGGTCGAGGGGCCACTTAACCCGGTCCAGGCCCCCGATTAGACAGAATGCAAGTTGATTCTCAGAATCCTTAAGACTCAGACCGGCCACGGTGGAGGGACAGCTGCCCACACCGAGGGAACAGCATGTGCGCACACTGGAGGCTTCAAGTAGAGAACTCTGTTCTGGAGAACGAGTTTCAAAAACTGCAAAGCAGGGCAGGGGCGAGTCAGGAAGAGTCACGTGACCCGAGCTCATGAATGTGGACTTGATCCTGAGAGCCACGATGAGCTGAAGAAGGGTGTGGAGGAGGTGACAGAACGAGACCTGCATCTTAGGACGGATCTGCTGGTGCCCACTGTGGCTCCGGAGATGGGCCAGGGCAGACCAGTTAAGAGGCTATGCTTGCAAAACCTTGCAGGGAAGAGGGGCGGGGGCGGAACTGGCTGGCAGATGTGGGGCGGGAGGTGTGTAAGTGAGCGCCATACCTGTGCAAGGCCGAGAAGAGACTGCTTGGGCTCAGCAGCAGGGGCCCCTGAGGCAGCACCGTGCCCCTCTCGTTGACCCAGTGCAAATAGCCCCTCGTCATGTCCGCCATCCCGATGGCACGTGCAGAACAGTAGAGAAACTTATATCCGTTTCTGCAAAAGAGACAAAGCATTCGGGTGTCACGGCATCCCGCGACCGAACCGCTCTGCGTTCACACACCCTGACCTGTGCTTCTCGAAGAAAGGCATTGCTGCAAGCTTCCTCACCAGCAGAAGGCCACCTCCTATACAACACTATTTGGCACTGAGAGGGAAGCCTGAATGCTTTTTGCTGTCCCTCACTGAGCCCACGTCCCTCACTTGGTTTGATCCTCACGGCAAGTCCGTTCGGTAGGGCTTTTCCCTCCGCTTTATGCTGGAGACGCTGAGGCTCTATGCAAACTGGCCGGGCTACCTGCCCCTGCACTGCTCATCTTCCGGGTCCCTGCTCCCCGGAAAGGCCACCCAGCCACCAGCGCACAGGGTCCCTGCAGGTGCACCGCAGCACGGAGCCCGTCCCCCCGCCCCCGACACACGCCATCAAATCCTCCCGTCGGCGGGATGATTCCTGAAAGCACATAAATACGTACCCGCCCCCTCTCATCTCGTCCTAAACACAACCACCGCCTTGGGTTTTCCTTCTCCGCACCGATCCCCGTTGCCCCGCTCCCTCGGCCTTGTGTCTGCACTGACCACACTTCTCCACCCGCGTCACCCCACTCCAAGCGGACTCGGTCCCCTGCCTTGCGGACCCCCAGGTCCCTGCGACGCCGCATAGGAACAGACTTCGTGGCACACCCAGCACGTGTGACAGTCCCTCCCTCTGGAGCGCCTCCGTCCCCCGGCTTCCGGTCCCCACCGTCCCCAGTCTGCTTCCAGCAGCAGCCGGCTCTTCCCAGATAGGCCTGGGCCCCGTCTCCACCCAGGCTCTAGGTGCCCGAGTCCTGGGGTCCTCACCGCCTCACTCCCCGCGGGATCACACCCACTCCCCGACGGCCCTGAATGCCACAAACAAACCGGAGCGGCGTGCGCTATTTGTGATGTTGTGATACGATACAGATCTCTGTGGTCCTCATCCCCGGGTCCCAGCACAGAGCTTCCAGACCCTTGGACTTTCTGAGTGACCAGGCACCTATTATCCAACACAAGCCCCTTCCTCCACACACCCCTGAGTTTATGCTGATGAGGGAGGCCACGGTTGCCATAGGAACCAGCCATGCAATCGGAGGGCTGGAACTTTCATCCCCACCAACCCCCCCCCCACCCGATCCCACCCCCCCCCCCGCCCCACGCACACAAATTCTGGGCAAGGCAGAGGGGCTGGAGATGGAATTCAATCACCAACAGTCAATGATCTAATCAATCGTGCCTACACAAAACTCCTCAACAATGGGGTTCAGGGTTGGGAGAGGCAGGTTGAGTGCCTCCACGTGCTGGGACACACCCCCACCCCGTGGAGACGAGACCCTTCCAGACATCGTTCTATGTGCCTCTGCACCCGGCTGTTCATTTGTATCCTGTAGAATAAACCCAAGCATTTGCCTAAGTTCTGTGAGCCTTTATAGCACATTATTAAACCCGAGAGGCGGTTGTGGGGACCCCTGATCTGTAGCCAAGTTGGGCACAAGCGGGGATAAACTGGGGACCTCCTATTCGCGGCTGGCATCTGCGGTGGGAGGTGTCTTTGGACCGGGCCCCTAACCTGTGGGGTCTACCCTACCCCTGCGCAGCTGGTGTCAGAAGTGGACTGAATTGTTGGGACACCCAGGTGGCGCCTGTAGGGAATTTCAGAACCGCTTCGTGCGACAACCCACACGTTGGGTGCCAGCAGTGTTGGGAATGAAACACAGATCGCAGGCCAACTCTTCGATGACATACAACCTTACTGCCTGAGCAGGACTGCATTCCCCTCGTTTTAACCCTTGAAAGCTTAGTGACCAAAACGAGATGTGCTGTTAAGATCAAAGGTATGCCACGTTTCAAAGGCTTACTGTAAAAAAACAGAAGCTATCTCCCGTTAGTAATTTTTATATTGATTTTAAACGGTAACGGTTTCCATGTACGTATTGGGCTAAATAAAATACACTAAACGTTTTTTAAACACGGTCTGTACCTGGCATCCTTCCAGATTTATACTTCCAGTCCAGACGCCTCTCTTAAGCTCCAGGCCAATACGTGCAACCACAAACCGCCCCGTCACTAATGAGACAGACGACGTACCCCCGACGCGGTGCGCCCACAGTCAAATATGTGCACGGGCGCTCCTGCCGCGTCCTTGCTGAGCAAGTGGCTCTCGCTGGCCCAGGTGAAAGGTCAAACCTCAGGGCCACCTGGGAGTCTACTTCTCATGACCACTGTCCCCCCCCCGCCCCCACGGCCTCAACTCCACCCCAGCAAGGACCCCAAACCACCCCCGAGTCCCCTGCTACCGGGACGGGGCCTCTCACCTCTATTCCTGCGGCAGCTTGAATCGGCCCCCCCCCCCCCCCCCCACCAAGTCTGGACACAGAAAGAAACCTCAAAACACACTCAGGGCGTGCTCAACACCCTGAAGAGCCTCGACATCTCTCTCAGACACAATCCAAACTCCACAAGGCCAGTGAGACCTGGTCCCCATCGCTCTCTCCAACCCCATTTACTCCCTCACTCCCGCTCGCCAGAAAGGTGCCCCTGCCAGTGTTCCGAGGCACCATGCTCATTCCTGCACTGGGCACCTGCACATGCTGTTCCTTCTGCCTGGAACACTGTTCCCCACACCCCAGGCTTACTCCCTCACCTCACCTAGGTCTCTGCTCAGACATCACCTCCTCAGAGGGCCCTTCCCTTGTCCCCCTATTTAATAAAACACACACTCCCGGGGCGCCTGGGTGGCTCAGTCGGTTAAGCGTCCGACTTCGGCTCGGCTCATGATCTCGCGGTTTATAAGTTCAAGCCCCACGTCGGGCTCTGTGCTGACAGCTCGGAGCCTGGAGCCTGCTTTGGATTCTGTGTCTCCCCTTCTCTCTGCCCCTCCCCTGCTCTTGCTCTGTTTGTCTCTCTCCCTCTCTCTCAAAAATAAATAAGCATCGACAAAACTTTTTTAAAAAATTGTTTAAAAAAAAAAGGGGGCTGCCTGGGTGGCTCAGTTGGGTGGGCGGCCGACTTCAGCTCAGGTCATGATTTTACAGTTTGAAGGTTCGTTGCGTTCGAGCCCCGTGTCGGGCTCTGTGCTGACAGCTCAGAGCCTGGAGCCTGCTTTGGATTCTGTGTCTCCCCTTCTCTCTGCCCCTCCCCTGCTCATGCTCTGTCTGTCTCTGTTTCTCAATAATAAATAAACGTTAAAATAAAAAAAAAAAAAGTAAAACACACACTCCCCTATCCCCACTTCAGCAACAAAACCTTTGTACTGCTTTAGTCTTCCTAATGGCACCCATCACTAATGTTACAGTATAGTTCCTGGTTTGAAGGTGATCTCTTGTTAATCCATAAGCCCCCTGAGGGCGGGGACTTGGTCTCATGCCTCGCTGTAACCCCAGGGCCAAAAACAGTGCCTGGCAAGCCACAGACACTTAGTAAATATTTGCTGAATGAGAGAACACAAACTGCCCACTTCTCCCTGACTTAGTCCTCCAGCATGAAGATTTGATGCTGGTTAAGGGGTTCATCTCTAGACTTGCTTATGAATAAATCTGGCCTTTTGTAGCAACGTGGACGGAACCGGAGAATGTTATGCTAAGTGAAATAAGTCCTACAGAGAAAGACAGATCCCATGTTTTCACTCTTATGTGGATCCTGAGAAACTTAACAGAAGACCATGGGGGAGGGGAAGGAAAAAAAACAAAGAAGGTTAGAGAGGGAGGGAGGCAAACCATAAGAGACTCTTAAATACTGAGAGTAAACTGAGGGTTGATGGGGGGTGGGAGGGAGGCGGGGGTGGGTGATGGGCATTGAGGAGGGCACCTGTTGGGACGTGCACTGGCTATTGTATGGAAACCAATCTGACAAGACATTTCATATTTAAATAAATAAATACGTCCTTTAAAACCAAGAAACAGGAAACTTTTAAGAGGGAGAGAATCCAGAAATACCAGCTTGTCTGGAATCCAGGGATGCGTCTTAAAATCAAGCAACCTTTTTACTCAAACATCTTTGTATTTTAGCTCTCTGATTAATGCAGTCTTTAAAAAAAATACCCACTCTTTCTGTATATAGCTCTTCACATCGGAGTCCTAAAAGCGGCCACCTGCAGGGGTTTGAGATGCTAATTTTATTCAAAACCTGATTTCCTAATACATTTCAGGGTTTGATCAGGCCACTCACTGCCTCCTTCTCACCAGGCAAGTATTCTGCCTCAAAGGCCATTACTAAACTTGGCTGGAAAATCAGCGCCAAGACTCCTGGAGGAGCTGGGGGGGGGGGAGGGAATGGCCTGAAATACCAAGCGCTCCCATCAAATGCTCCGGTGACGCCTAGTCACCAAAGCTTACTCTCAAGGGAGCCCCTGGGGGGTAAGACTGCTCACTCCTCACTCAGAAGGGCAGGACGCACTGCTCCCACCAACACCTCGCCTGGGCTCCGGGTGCACACGGGGCCGGCACAGCCCTGCCCTTCGGGAATGGGCAGGTGGGGAGACCTACCCTTGACGCAAAAAAGGTGGACTTGTGGGCTCCCCGGGAGGGAAGGGCGAAGCCTGCCCGAGGCGAGCGTGCGCACAGACGTGCAACACACACGTGGGTCACACTTACCCCTCTGAGATCTCGGCAACTACAACAGGACTCGGGAGATACCAGAGCCAAAAAGAAAGAGGATTCCACGTCCCGGCGTCCCACTGACGGTTTCTCCATATGTCTCAGCCTCTTGTATCTCTCTGAAAACACTTGGCCCAGGCAGATATTAAAATAGCTTGGAAAGATCACCCCTGGGGCTATTTGCCAAGAGAAGCGTCTAGGTGGACGTTTCTCCACCACTGACATCTTGGCCTGGATAAATCATTGCAGGGGGGCCGGGCAGAAGCCCCGACAAGGCCGCCCTGTTGGACGTCTAGCAGCATCCCTGGCTTCCACCTGCTAGGGGTCCTCGACACACCCCAGGCATGGCGACCAGAAAGGGGCTCCGGGCATTGTCATGGGTCCCTGGGGGCCAAAATCGCCCTCTGTGGAGAGCACTCTTGCAGAAAAAAGGGGCCCCTGTAGCCCCGTCTGCAGGCCCAGAGAGAGGATAACCGCTCGCTCCCTTAAGGATGGAAGGCTGTAGGCCAAGCTCAGACTTGTCCTCAGCCCGGCCTCCGAGGACCCCTGCCCAGAGCCTCCCTTCCACGCCCACCGTGCTCACTCCGGCCTGGCTCTCAGCCCCACCTCCTCTCGCCCTGCCTCCCCCTGTGACGAGTGCCCTTCTCTCAAACCCTGAAACCCTGCCCACCCAACAAGCCTTGGCTCCGGGCCTCCTTCTCGCTGAAACCGTCTTGGATTTCTCGCCCCTCCGATCAGATTTCATCTCTCCCTCACTTCCGTCTGAGAAACCTGCATCTCACCGCGCGTCCCCTTCCCTGCATCCTTACAGGGTCCCCATCACCCGCTGCTACAGGATCCCGAGCTCCCTTATGGAGAGGCACCGGCACAGCCCCTGGTGTGCAGCAGATTCCCAATCGGAGTCCGCTAAACCCGGGGGGTCCTCGCGGAGGCCGGGCGTGGAAAAGAACGCCCAGCTGCACGACACACACACTTGTGACAGCAACCCCACGACGTGCGGGCACGGCATTTCTGGGCTGGCGGTGACCTCAGGGACCGCCCGGCCGAATTTTCCCCTTTTAGAGATGAGGAAACCAACGCTGGGAGTGGGGGACGAGGTCTAAGCGGCCAGGGCGAGCGAAGGGCCGTCCCCTTCAGATTCCGGCCGTCCCCCCGACTCCCCATCAGACTCTCCATCCTTAAGTCCCCTAAGACCCGGAGTGGGAGAAAAAAAACATCGGCGAAAAGGAGAAAAGAAAGACCCTAACGCGTCTGCTAATGATGCTTTCCGCTTTCAGAATCCTGGCTTCACACAGCAGTCTCCACGCCGCAGATGAACCCATCCACCCACGAAAACACGGGAGCATTCATGCTCGCTAAATCACACACACGTTGCTTTCTGCTTCCATCACTATAAAAATACCCATCAAGGAAGGCGGAAAATCAGAGCGGTTATTGCCCACGTCTAGCCCCTAAAAGACCCACGGGCTCAGTGAGCTGGATATTTCAGGGAAGAGTCTTTTACTTTCCTCGTGCAAGCTGACCGATACTTGAACGGGAGGGGAGAGTCTCACGTCTTCCGTTTCTATCGGCTGGCGTTCTTCTTAATCAATAACCAAGCCGGCTCCTTTACACCCCCTCGCTGAACAAGGTAACACTCAGCTCCACAGACAATTTCTCACAGCTGACTGTATTCGAAAAAGTAATTACATTTGGCAAAAATAAAATGAAATAAAATAAAATTGCCCTCATTTTCTGTGGTTGTCAGGCAAGCGGCTATCGGCGAGACTGGTTCTCCCGTTAGATAGATACTGCAGTGCAGGAATTTTAAGCGCAGCCTACATTCCAAAAAAGCAGAGTGAGGACAGAGTGATCCGTCCCCAAATCCTAAAGTAAACAGCATCACCTTCCTGGAACCCTAGAGCATGCCAAAGAGCTCTCTCACTAGGCCCGTGGGTAATCACAGGAGGACATCACAAGAATAGCACGGACTCACGAGAAGAGGGGGTCACCGCCACCCTCACCAGTCCTCAGTCCCCACACTTGTCCCGCTGCGGCTGCCCAGGACCCCAGAGGAGGAAGCATGCGGGGCGTGGCCAGCATGCGGGTTCACTCTAACCAGCAGTCAGCTAAGGGAATGTCGCACCGAGACCGACCTGCGCCAGGATGCCAACAAGCCAACCCGGGCCCCTGGGTGTCAGTAAAGAGCTCAGTAAGGAGGTAAGAGCCACCCGGGGTCGCCGACTCTGGCCTGGAAAGGCATCGTGAGGACTATGGCGTCTGAGCTGGGCACAACAAGCTGAAAAGAGACAAAAATCAGAGGTACGAGCATGCCGGGCAGAAGCCATCATTTGAGCGTAGGCGGGAAAATGGGAAAACGAAGCATGGAGTGTGGGATGCGGCCTGGATTAGAACAGGAAGGTCTGGGGAGAAACTTGGAAAAGAAGGGCCTCGCAGAAGGCGGGGAAAGCCACGCCAAGGAGCCCCCGGGAGGTGCTCCGTGCAGAACCCCGGAGGCCATGGCCGAGCTGTGTGTGCAGACTGTTCCGGAAACCTAACTGTGTGGGAGCCGCTGAGGACACACATCAAACTCAGCGAATGAACAAACATCAAGCCCCTTCCTCTTGGCCCAAATGAAAATACAGGAAGCAGGGGCGCCTGGGTGGCTCAGTCGGTTAAGCGTCCGACTTCGGCTCAGGTCATGATCTCGCGGTCTGTGGGTTCAAGCCCCGCGTCAGGCTCTGTGCTGACAGCTCAGAGCCTGGAGCCTGCTTCCGATTCTGTCTCCCTCTCTCTCTGACCCTCCCCCATTCATGCTCTGTCTCTCTCTGTCTCAAAAATAAACAAACATTAAAAAAAAAAAATTAAAAAAAAAAAAAGAAAATACAGGAAGCATTCTGTACTCATTTTGGACCACCACCCACAGCCCTCACTCACCTCACGCTAGGCAACCGACGTAAAAAATGCTCAGGCGTTCTCTGCTAAGCTACCCTACTTGACTTTCCACGGAGATCTCTTTTCTGGGGGACAAACAAAAATGCAACTGTGCCCTTTTATGTTGTAATGTCCAGTGAGGAAAGGAGTGGATTTATGTTCCAAAGCCTAAAACGATTCAGGCCGTGAGCTTCCCGGTATCCTGACGTGGGAGAGTTTCTTCCAACTAAAAATAGATGTAATTTTCGGCGTCATGCGAGTCGAGGCAGGTCCTCGGTGGATTAATCCTTCCGAGCGAGAGGTCAGCCGTGGTGAGGCCGTGGGGAAAGGGGCCAACACACATGCTGTCTGCCAGACTGCGGGCTGGGCCTACCTTTGCGGAGGGCGATCCGGCCCCACTGAGCAGATCTGCTCATGTGCTCGCCCTCCTACCAGAAATTCCGCTTCTGGGACTCCACTTCACGCCAGCCCCGCCCCCCGTGTGTGCCGTCCTTATTTATTTATAGGCTCATCACACACAACGAACACTGCGTTTGAGTGCTTTGTGCGTCACCGTGGGAAATGGCGAAAAGACTGGTAACTACCTCCTCGGCTCGTCAACAGAGGGCTAGTTACACACAGAACGGTTGACCCATGTTACACGATTCGTGCAGCAGTGGAGAATGAGGCAGATCTCACAGGTCATGAAACGGAAAGATGTATTACTAAACGACGCACGCACGCGTGCGTCTCAGGGGCCTGGGGACAGCGCGCGTGGATTTTAAGGACAGCGGGACAGAACAAAACCGGTCACGGTGGCTCCGTTTCTGGGGAGCGGATCAGCTCGGTGCGGAGTAGAGAGGAAGAAGACACAAGCTCTGTACTCTCCAATTTCTCTAACTTTTCTTATTTCTCTGCATTTTTTAAAGACCCATGTATTACTTTTGTGATTTTTTGCGGGGGGTGACATCTGGAGAAGCTCAAACCGATGAGCCGGGCATCCGAGAAATCTGAGTTCTCCAACCCACCAGGGGCTGAGGGCCGCCTCCCAGCCACCCCGCCCTCACTGCGGCGTCAGGCTCAGGAGGCCAGAGATCGTGTCCGCCTCATGACATCCCCCGTGCCTGTCCCTGGGCTAAGCACACAACAGGCACTCAGTAAATGCTGGACGAACGAATGAATGAGGGGCAGGAAAGGCTACTCCATTCATCTGTGCTCAGAGCACCGGCATGGCTTTGAGTGCCCATCCCCCCACCCCATCGTCACCTACAACGGGCCACAGGTGAGCGGCTCAGCCTGGGAATCACGGCCTGGTTCTCCGGCCTGACATCTCCTAACTCTGTGATTCCTCACCTTCCACCATGATGGCAAGGTGGGGCTGTCCTGGGTTGGCCTAAGGCACCTTCCAGCTCTGAGAGGCTGGAGAACAGGGGCGCCTGGGTGGCTCAGCGGGTTAAGCGTCCGACTTCGGCTCAGGTCATGATCTCACGGTTTGTGAGTTCAAGCCCCGCGTCGGGCTCTGTGTTGACAGCTTGGAGCCTGGAGCCTGCTTGGGATTCTACGTCTCCCTCTCTCTCTGCCTCTTCCCTGTTTGCGCTCTGTCTCTGTCTCTCTCTCCCTCTCTCTCAAAAATAAATAAACATTAAGAAAAATCTTTTTTAAGAGGCTGGAGAACAGAAAGCCTTGGAGGGAGAGGTTTCACTGATGAGGGAGACTCTAGTCCACAGAAAGATGGAGAAAGCGACGAGCCGTGTGGGGAGGGAGAGACCCTGACGGGCCCTGACCCTGGAGACAGACCAGAGCAGACCGGGGCGGCTGTACCTCCTGTTAGCGGCCGGGGGCCTGTGGATAAACCACTTCAACCCTCCGAGTTTCTCTCTCGGTGAATTAATGCTATCAATTCTTACAGTAACTCTGAAAGGCTAGTAAGTGAAGTGACGCGTGCCTGACACAGGACGGCAGGTTGTCCCCCCCCCCCCCCCCCCCCCCCCCCCCCCCCCCCCCCCCCCCCCCCCGCCCGGACCCCGCCCGCCTGAGCCACCCGCACCCCTCTTCACAGCCACCCTCACAGTCATGGCCCGTGCCATGATGTGATGGGGGCGAGGGCCCGGTACTTACTGGCTCACTTTATGGTACAGCTTAGCAATGCCCTGGTGGGTCCAATCCTTCCCGAGGGTGGGCAGAATGTGGCCAAGAGTATCTGACCTAAACAGAGAAACGAGAAAAAGAAAATAAAAAGGGCATGCCGAAAGGGGGGGCAAAAGCCCATTCCAGCTCACCGTACCAGAAATACCTCACGAGGGGCGCCAACAGGACCCGCGACTTACTTTCCGGAAAAGCCCAAAACGAAAGAAATCACATGAGGACGCTCATGGAGGGATACGTTAACACACGAAAGGGCACCTTCCAACTATCACGCCTCAAGGCCGTGACTCGCTAAGTCAAAGCAAAAAGGCCGTTCGGAAAGTCGCGCTTCGGAAACACCCACGAGAACAACAAAACCAGGGAGGCGGGAGCCCCGATGGAGACGAGCACCGAGCCCGGACTGCGGCTGTTTAAGGCGAGGGGCGAAGACCCCAGGACCACGCCGGGAACCGAACCGTACGGGCCCCACACGGTGCCACAGACCGCGAGCAGAAATGCCGGCTGCAGGCCCCAGGGCCCCGACACAGCCGGGCCCACCTGGTGATGGTCCCGTCGATGTCCGAAATGATGACTTTGTCGTCCCAGTCCCACAGGTAGATGGTGCCCTCGCAGCGGCACGTGCCTTGGTACTGTGTGGTCACGCTAAAGACCACGTCGTTGGGGCCGTTCTTCAACTTCAAGCTTTTCTGAAAAACATGAGCCGAGGGGCCGCTTGAGGGGAAAGCCCAGACTGAGGGCTATTTGGCCCCTCTTCCAGGAGGGGCGACGTCGGGATCGCTTTTCGAGCTCTCTGCCCTAGGCCACCGTACAACTCCTCCTTTCGCTGTCCCGCTCTCCGTGAGGACGGTTCTTCCCGGGGTCCGGCCATCCCGAACCCCAGGCCCACCTGAAAGGCAGCTCACCCACTCTCTGCAGGGGGCGGGAGGTGACGGGCAGGAAGCCTTGCCCTCATCGTTCCAACTTCAGAATAGGACCCACTCACTACTCCGCGACTAAATATGAAAGGGGACACGAAGCCAAGTGGGGAGATGTTTCCCGGAATAACCACAGATCCCAGGACTTCACAGCAGGCTCAGAAAGCACGGTTACCCTTTGGAGGTTTTGATCTCAGTGCTGGGACCCTCAGGTGCACACCAGCTGGTGGAGACTCAGGGTCCCCCCGGCATCGCTGGCCCGAGCCCAGTGCCACACCACTGCACAAGAGACTGCCAGGTGAGCTGGTGGCATTGAGCGGGAGTCTGGGCCTGACCTTTTCCCATGAAGCACCACGCCCGGCCCCCCGCTAACTCTCGGGACAGAAGCGAAAGAGTGGGGACATGGCTCGCTGGCTGTTCGTGGGAAACAAGGGGCAGGGCAGGAAGGGTCTGGTGAAACCTGAAGAAGACACTGTGACCATGACGGCCCCCTGCCACCCGAAGCTCTCGAGAACCCCCCCCGGCCCTCGCAACTGCTTGACCTCCCCCAGGTTAGGAGACGCACAGCTCTCGCAAAGTGCAAAGAGCCTGGGAGAGTCGAGTCTATCAGTCACTGAAACCTGAGGATCAGTTGGCTTTGTCAGGCTTCCCTCCTCCGACACTTGGCAACAGGAGCCGGAGGGGCACCCAGACGCCCAAGCCAGCCGCTGAGTCTGGGCGGCCACGCCTCGGCCGGGGCGCACGAACACGAGGGAAGGACACACTCACCAGCTGCTCCGAAGTGAGCCGGAGGGTCTTCTTGTAGCTGACGCTGGACAACAGGGGGAGGTGGCCCGCACTTGGGGGCTTGGAAGCTGCGTGTTCGTCATCACTGGAGGATGACTCATGCTTTATCCTGGAACACACAGTGACGTAACCACCACTTAGGACATGCATCTGGGCAGCCGTGAAAAATGCATTAGGCCAGAATCAATGGCTGAGTCGATCGGGTCTCTCCCCAGTGCCGTCTCTCGGGGGGTCATTTACCATATGCCATGACATTTCCCCGTGAAGGCCCGCTAACTCCCATTCATACGCCTCCTGCATTATTCATCCGGGGCTGCCTCTCCTCGTTCACGTCCCTACTCACTCGCTATCATCACTCCACTTTCCACCAAGACTCTCCTCTTCCCGATAAACAGGGTTAAGCTCCCTCCTTGCCGAGGGAAACATTCTCTTCTGTTCCCCGAGGCTGCTGGCCAAGCACGAGAACTCTGAATTTCCACACACCCTGACGGATCAGTTCTGTGTTCACACCTCTCCAAACACACGTTTCTTTTTTTTTTCCAGTGTTTATTTATTTTTGAGAGAGAGAGAGAGAGAGAGAGCATGAGCGGGGGAGGGGCAGAGAGAGAGGGAGCCACAGAGTCCGAAGCAGGATCCAGGCTCTGAGCAATCAGCACAGAGCCCGACGCGGGGCTCGAACTCACGGACCGTGAGATCATGAGCTGAGCCGAAGTCAGACGCTCAACCGAATGAGCCACCCAGGCACCCCACCAAACACACATTCCCAAATAACCCAGCAGGTGCCGGTGAAGACAGGGAAGACATCAGTCCTTCTCCAGAACCCCCCGAGCCGGCTGTCCTACACACCTCGTCTGCCTGCACAGAACACACAGGCCAATGCTCCTGAGTCTTCCAGACTTCTCCGTCTGGTGAAGGGCTGGGAGGTGCAGGTGGGAAGCAGGCTCGTTTTCTTTAAACAGCTCATGTAAAGCCTATCAGTAATTACTTGTTCCCTGGATTAAAATCCCGCTATGGCATAATCCCCAACCCAGCGGCTTCCCGCCGCTTCCTGCATCCGGGGACCATTATCTCCAAAAACATCCTAACACTGTACGAAGTTAACAAATGTTGGCTAAGGCTAAGTGGAAAAGGCTGAGTGGCCCCAAGCAGGCAGGTCCCATCCTCATGCCTGCCTCCAGAGCTTCCTGCTCGGGACATCCCTTTATGCAAGACTGATACGCTCGGGAACAAGCCTGATACGCTTGGGAACAAGACTCATACACTTGGGAGCTCCGTCTTCTCTCTTTATCTCCAAGGGCTCGGACCTCGCTAACGCCCCCTTGTCCTCTGGCCCCCCACTCTCCCCGCCTGCCCTCCCACTCCTGTGTGGCCTGTTGCTTTCCCACCCCGTGTGTGCATCCCAGAGCAACGCCTACAATCCACGGCTGCCCCGAACTGGAGAGACCTGAGGGAGGTCACCGGACCCAGCTGTGCTGTTACTTCTTCTGTTACTTCCGCTACCTCTTCGTGGGGAGGAGCCTCCTTCCGCAGCTAGAATGAGCTGCGCTTCCGTGAGCACCTGACGCCCTGGCCCCACAAGAGGGAGCCTGAGGGCTTCGGGGCTGGGGGGCTGGAGCTCATCCATCCAGTGCTTGCGACCGACGGCTGTCGCTTCGGCAAACAGCCTGGCCCCCGCACTCCCAGGGCTTTCTGTCTCAACAGTCACAACACAGCATGGCTTTAAGTGCTATGATCGGAAAGCAGACTTGGCCATCTCCAGGACACCGGGACCGTGGGGAATAAGCCATGGGAACGGGCCACTGGGTCCACAAAGGACGACAGAGCGTGGGGGCGCCTGGGTGGCTCAGTCGGTTGGGCGTCCGACTTTGGCTCAGGTCATGATCTCACAGTCCGTGGGTTCGAGCCCCGCGTCAGGCTCTGCGCGGACAGCTCAGAGCCCAGAGCCTGGTTCGAATTCTGTGTCTCCCTCTCTCTCTGCTCCTCCCCCGCTTGCTCTCTCTCTCTCTCTCTCTCTCTCTCAAAAGTAAATAAACATTTAAAAAAAATTTTAGAAGGACAGAGCATGGAGGCTAGACTCCAGGCTAGTCCACGGCAGGGCTGGGCTACATGCAGATGAATCTAACCAGTGACATCTGTGGCCGGTTTCTAGGTAAAGTGCAGATGGCACTGGGGTTAGAACCGGAGAAGTCCATGTTGGAAGTCCACGGGAATCAGGCCGTTTGCACAAATCGCTTCATTTTCTTTCCATCCTGATCTCCTCATCACCACATGTAGAGGAACAAACAGCATCCCCCCCCCCCCCCACCAAAACACTCAGGATGCAGGCAGATGACAGACAGAACCAGCCCAGGAGACACAAGCCCCGATGAGGCCTCACAACTGGAGAATCCCCTCTCTGGGCCCCTGGCTCGTCTGTAAAGTGACATGTTCTGACAACAGCCCTTTCCAGTCCCGGCCCCCGTGGGTCCCGTGAACAACGCTGGTTCTTCTAAACCACCGGCCCACAGATTTCCAGATGGGTCGGGCACAGTCCCGGAGCACCCAGCTGGCAACCCAGAAAGAGACGAGCTGCAGGCCCCTCGCTGAATCGGAGACTGTTTACGCTCCAGCCCAGCAGCCTGGAGGGAAATGAGATCCAAACGCGAACCAAAGCTCGCACGACACCAGACTGATGTGCGCCTCTGCCCGTGGGGTGTGGAAACACGAACGAGGCGGAATCACCGTTCATTTCCATCTGCCGCTTTGCAACCGAACAGCAAAAAACCCACTAAATCCGTGCGGCTGGCCGTGCTGGAGGGAAAACAGACACAGACTCTGGAACGCAGCTATCCAGTTGGCTGCCGGTAGAGCGGCCGGGGGGCGAGGACGCCACCCCGCGCAACGGGGGTCCCGCCACAGTCCGCTGGGGCTCACGAGGGCCCGGGAGCAGGGCCGCTTCCCAGCACCGGCCAGAAGCGACGCCACAAAAGGGCTCAGCCCGCTGGAGAGTCTGTGTTCGCGGAGCAGCTGTGAACAACACCCGGGTTAGCGCCCGTCGCCGCGTACATTCTGCAAACGGAAGTTTCACGACTCGTATGGCGACAAGCAGCTTGCTCAATGAGGCAGCTTCGGGGCCTGTTCTGTCAATCAAGTCTGTCAGTTACGGCAAGGCGCCAACGCCTTCTCTGAGTCAACGGCACGAATCGAGCGGGGAGGCTGAAGGCCTAAGACGTTTCCCCTTCTCGAACGAACTTTCAAACTCCCGATCCCTTCTCGCAAGAGTCAGCGCTTCGTTTTTCAGGGTTAATAAACGAGCGTAGCGTGATGAACTCAGAGCGCTGCGGGCTCTTAAATGGGTTCTGTTTGGCCGCGAACAGCATTTTCGGCAACGTCCAAAGAGGACTGTGTCAGGCGGTGAGAAAACCTGCAACGATTCCGAGAAACCGTGCCAGCTGAGGCTCCGGCTTAGCGGGCAGGAGCCACCCTAGGGTCACGCTGCTCATCGCCCTTGGTCCCCCTCGGCCCCCTGAGCCCCCACCGGCCCCCTGCGCCCCCCTTGGGCCCCCATGGCCCCCTGCGCCCCCCAGCTCCCTCCCCGGTCCTCCACGCGGCCCCTGGGAAGCGGAGAGGAACAGTATCAGAGCCGCTGCATGCCACACTGCCCGCGGTCGCCACGCTCTGTGCCTTGGACCCTCCGGCCGGGCCCATCCCAGAGCCACCCCCCACTGTCCTGCTACAGCTGCACCCCCTGCCCCCAGCCGTGCGGCCCTGTGGGGGTTGCGTTCTGGACCTCCCTCCTCATGGAGGGAACCGCCCGAGCCGATGTATGTGGGGTTGGCATCATTCTCCCCATTTCACAGACGGAAAGGAGACACCGCGGGGCTGACGATTCACCAAGGATCGCACGGCAGGCCGACACAGCCTCGGCTCTCCGTCCTGCTCACGCTGCCTCTCGTGTTCGGAAACCATGGCTAGGACAGAGAAGGTTCTTCGAAAGAACGGGAGAGCAGGAAGTTTCTGGTGGAGCTAAATCACTGGTTTAAATGCTCAAGGCAGGAGAGCCAGCGCTCCGTCTGTGTCCCCTGTCACCGTGCTGCCTCCCGGGCTGCCTCCCCCGCTGCTCTGGACACGACACCTGCCCCTTTGCTCGGATATGGAGACCAGTTTGCCCGAAGCCAGGACCCCAAACCAGGCCCGCCCGACTCCAGGTCTGCCGTTCGCAGCCCGCGGCTGGCCACTCGCAGGCGTAAGCAACGACCCGCTGAAAGTCCACCGGCTTCTATCCCTTCAGAGGCCAGCACGTTCTCGGCCTGCGCTGCACCTTGAGCACACCTGCCTTCTCCCTTCCGGGGAGTTTTTCCTACTTCCGCCTATATTTTCTATTTCCAACAGCGAATTCTAGAAACAAGATAGTTTACGATGCAGAGCGATGGCCGGGAGGCTGAGAACCTGAGATCTAAGCCTGCCCCTCCTATGAATCAACAATATATTGGGTAAAATTTATCAAGTCAGCAATAGCTCCACAACATTTATGAAATGCCTGCTGTGTGTCAGGCATCAGCTTAGCCCCCAGGATACAAAAATGATGAAGATCTACGTCTTGCCTTCCATTAATTTGTTCGCTTTTTTCTTCCTGCTAAATGAGGAACGCAATCCTGAGTTTCTTAAGCACGGGATTACTCTAAAGGTAAGGTGACGCGTAAAGGGCGTTAGGTTGGCTCATTCGCTATCTACGTACGTTATCGACATCCTAACTGGTGCACGATGGCATTGCCCTCAGATCAGAGTTGCCCTCAAATCCCGTAAGAACAGATTAACCTGACGGCGAACATTCACAGTACGTGTGAGTTGCCAATACGAACCCCTGTCCGTACTTAGGAAAGTATCAGCAAAAGTCCCAGGAAGTATTTAGATGATAGGGAAAAGCAATTTCCTTCCGAAGGAAACTGATTTCCACGTTACTGTTAATGCTGGTGCTGGCCACCATCATCGCCACCGCTGCTGTTTTCTGCACATCCAGGGCCATCAAACACCGAGACCACGAGAAGGGCTCTAGTTACAGGACGTGCCCGGAGTCTCACGTTCACTTCGCAAGGTAGGTATCTAAGGGCACCACTGCCACCATTTGATTCATGGGAAACGCAGTTAACTGTTCCAGTTCGCCCACGGCTGCAACCCCGGTCCGCCTGGGTCCCAGGCCTGTATGCTCGGTGAGCCCCAGCAGCCCGCAACGGCCACACGTCATGCCCTTGGACACAGAAAGGGGCCGCAAGGGCCCCCGCCAACGCGCCCCGTACCTGGTGGCCATGCCGAGCTGTGACGGCTGCTCCCCGGGGCTGTGGCTCTTGCCAGCCAAGCACTGCTCTGGCTTACTTTCCTGGAGAAGGAGACGAGAAGGAGTCAGGGGAGTACCAGAGAGAAGGGCCGGTGTGCCACGACGGGCTCCCCGGAGCCCAGGGCAGAGCCCCGAATGCCGTCCCCAGTGATACGCACCCCACGCATGGCAGGTGCTGATTAGTGCTTTGCTTGGATGCCTTGAGTGAAGCTGAGAAAAACTGTTTGACAGAAATGAGTCTGTTTTCCAGAAGTGCTGGTGGCACCAAACCAAACTTCATAATCGCCGGAGCTTATGCAAATGCTTTATCAAGGGCTGCTTGGATACCCGAATATTTTCAAAATATTTTCTTATAATTGCTGATAGAAATGCTTGAAAATATTTTCACACCACATTTTGCTTGGGAAAATGCTTCTCTCCTTCTCAACACCACACACTCCTCATAGAAAATGCTCCTCCGATGTACCAGAAAGAGCTCTGGGACTCTGAAGAGATCTGGGCTCAGTTCTGCTTCTCTTGCTTGGGAAGCTGGGGCAAGTCATGGAAGCTTCCAGAGCCTTGTCTCCTCACCGGTAAAAGGGGGGGGGGGGTGATAACATCTACGTCCTAACGCTGCCGTGAGGACCACAGAGATGCTGTGCCCACACAGAGCCTGGCCTGCAGCAGGCAAGGGACCAGAAGACATCCACCAGCCCCCACAAACGTCACGGAAGTCATCAGATGGGAGGACCCAGGGCAAAGGGTGTACAATTGAATCCCACTATTTGCGATCATCTGGTCAGAAGAAAGGTTAGTGGCTTCAGTGTTAATAAGAAAATGAGCAACGTAAACATGAGGGTGACCATCGTAACTTCGGATGAGTACAAACTATATCCAAATATTCGTTAGCTCTTTATAAAATTGATGTGATAACATGCCCAGTAACTTTTAATCTATTTATTGAGGTAACATAGCCACCACTGCCAACAATCCTTTATTAGACTAGTTCAAAAATACGTAACTGAAAAAAATGTATTTCAGTTTTTTTAAGAAATACTTAATTTCACAACTTCATGATTTCCTTCATGCTGGCATTCCCCTTAATTCAAACTGGTGCCAATGGGGATACTCTACAATAAATAGGCCTTTGAAATAGCAACCAGCCCTCTGCCTAAATTCTAGAACATTCTACTCTCTAGGAAGGGAACTAGAAAGGTCCTTTATGTTTTAAGTCACCTAAAGTAAAGTATATGTTTGCTCTAATCTGTTCATACCCTTGGAGATAATGGAATAATCACCACCACTCAGGTATGCTGAAAGAAAATGTCAAAGAACAATTTCCTCTTGACAAAACCTTCCATCAGACTTTTTCCCTTTGAACTCATGGAATAAACAAAGTGAGATCACTGGGGTTTCTGTCAGTATTGTAACAACCGACTTGACTACTGTCCTTGGGGTTTCTCTACACTATATTCCAAAAGTAATCAGCATTCCCTCAAATATTTGCCAAACCCCTGCTCTGAGTCCAATGTGGGCACCCAGGATACCCAGGGATCAGAGCCAGACAGGGTCTCCGCCTTCATGGAGTTTAAGATTTAGAGGAGAAAGAGATGTTAATAGTCACACTAATATGACTACAAACTCTTGACAAAATTTATGAAGGCAAAGTTTCACAGGCAGGACTAT
This sequence comes from Panthera uncia, assembly GCF_023721935.1. Lineage (NCBI taxonomy): Eukaryota > Metazoa > Chordata > Mammalia > Carnivora > Felidae > Panthera > Panthera uncia. The sequence goes on from NW_026057579.1 coordinate 31,314,190, forward strand.
GAGAGCAGAGAACAGCAGCCCAGACTAGTCTGCCAAGAAAGGGCTTTTTGAGACACTAGTCAATTAAGTGAAGGGCGGTGAGAGGGGTCCCAGGAACACCAGGCAGTGTAAATGGCATATGCAAAAGTCCTGGGGTAGAGTGTATGTTCAGCCAGTGAAGCTACAGTAGAGAAAGCAGGGGGAGAATGACCAAAAAAAGTTTAAAGAGGGACGCAGGGGCTAGGATACAAGTGTTGTAAGCCATGTTAAGAATATTGGTCTCAACCATGGAGAGACCTGGGATCCCAGAAGGTTTTAAGCAAGGAATAATATAAATTGGACCCGTCTCCTAAGTCGACCAATGCACCTACGGTACAGACGATGAAGAAGAGAGGGTGAGGAGAGACCAGTCGACCACCGGAAGCAATCCTGGGAGGGACGGCGCCAGCCTACGTTTGTGGGGGTGGGACTGGAGCGAGGTGGGTACATGTGAGAAATATTTAAGATGGAAATTGGTGGGACCTGACGATGAATTAAATGTGAGACGTGAGGAAAAAGGAAGGGTCTAGCCTATGGAGGGGCACCGGCACCGTTTTTCCGACTGGGGTCCGGCAAAGGAAGAATTCACAAGCAAGCTGTGAGGCCAGTCTTCGAAATGACCAGCTTTGAAGTGTCTCGGAACATTCACATGGAATAGCCACGTACTCGGCTACTTGGTAAGCGACCATGGAACACAAAACAACGTCTGGTTTGCAAATAAGAGGAGGCATCGCACGGGCATGGGTGGGGCTGCCCGGGGAAAAGGAGGCCCTAAGACAACCCTCGATGACCGCCCCCGCCCCCCGCCAGCCGCCCTCACGGTCGTGGAGCCAGAGCGGGGACAGCCTTAGGAGGAAAGAAGTCGGGTGGACACAGGGGCATGGAACCTTCAAGAAATAGGTTGAGAGGTTGACAGAGAGCTGGGAAAAAAGCATAGGCATCTACAGAAAGGGAAACGAAAGCCATGCATATTGAGACGCGCCCTTTCAGTGACATGACTAACGGGAATCGGTCTACCATGAGGAGTGTGGCCCCATTACAGCTAGACTCACAAGCAGCAGAGGGCTGCTTAACTTTAAACAGAAACGTAAACTCTCAGACCGAACCCCTTCTTTTCACAGATGCAGAAATCCCAGAGGGGCAGTGACTTGCCCGCAGTATCCCCCGCCAGCCAGGTCGCAGGGCCAGGAGGTGAACCGAGGCTCTCTGGCCACACCTCCCCTTCCTCGGCCCCTTCCCCCCACACCCTGGGAGGCCTCTCGCTGCTTCTCGGCAGGGCTGGCTCCCAGAAACCCAGTACTGCGCCTTGGGCACATTCCGCTCCCGTCCGGAGCACGAAAACACACTCCACAGACCCAAAGTCGTCTGGGCTAAGTAGAAGCACCCTTTGGTGGCCCGTGCTTACCTCTTTGATCGTGGTGTTTCTTCCCCTCCATGAAAACCACCACCTTCCGCCCTTTCTGGGCATCTTATCCCTCACGAGAGCTTCCACAGTGGCCTGTTTTAAACGGATGGGAACATAAATAATGGAACCAAAAAAAAAAAAAGATCCACTCAACACAGTCAAACCAAAAGACGCACGCATGCAAACCAAAGGAAGATTAAAAAAAAAAAAAAAAAAGAAAAGAAGAAGAAGAAGAAAGAAAATCAGAGAAAACACGACATACTCTTCGTGGCTGAAAAATTTCCGAGAAGCAAAACCTAATGGCGTCCAAAATTACATGAAGATAACTTAAGCACGAAGACTTAAGAAGATGGTGAAGGGATAAACAAACAACAAATAAAAATAAAAAACATGACGACAACAACAAAAAAAAAGAAAGCATTGAAAATCATTAGTGATTAGTACGACCAGAAGTTTGCAAATTAAAGTGATCTACGGGTTAACATACCGTTACTCTCAACATGATGAGTATAAAATAAAAAATGAAATGACCGACATGACGTATAGGGTAAAAAACCGTTTTTAAACAAACAAAAATAAATAAATAAAAGGCACAGGATCTCTTTAGTGAATGTAAGTTGCCAAATTTTGACCGACTGAACCTGAGTAGATGCACTGGGGTCAAAACCTCACGTATTAACGAGAAAACTCATACTCTTGCCCGAAAGAAATGAGCATTTAATGGGGGAAGATCAAATAATAATTCATAATTTTCTAAGTATTTGCAAAGAAGAAAATATCAACCTTGAGGCAAATCCCAGCACCAGGGAAAGGGTTCACAGAACTATCAGGGAATCATCACCCCCGCTAGTAATGAAAAAACAGTTTACGTCTTTCAGCCAAACAGACTGCAGGTAAGCAGAAAGAGAAATCATTCACGTTTCACCTGAAGCGTGCTTCTTTCGGTCACTTAAAGATCCCTACCTGATACAAAAGAAACTCCTAATATACCAAAAAGCAAATCCTTCATAACCTAGTCACAAAGAGGATAATTCGTACAGATGTTGATTTCCCCATTCCTCCTAAATTCATCCATAAATGTAACAAAATCCCAATTAAAACAAAAAAACAAACTACCAGGATTATCTTCATACCTAGACAAAGCGATTCTAAAGTTCGTTTATAAAACAAAAAGATCCCAGAAAATTCGTAGACAGAAGAGTATTAAGTAGGTCCAAGCCGCACTGGATATTAAAATATGTTTAAAAGCTACAGTAATTAAAAGAGTGTTACGTTGGTACGTGAGTACACATATAGATAGAACAGAAGACAGAGTCCGGAAATGAACCTAAATCCATAAACAAATGGAATACATGCTTGTAGCCGTAACTGCCTAGCAGTGGGGGAAAGAGTCCTCTAACAAAAGGTACTGAGATACTTAGGTAGCTACACCAGACCCGGTGACTTGATGCTCTGGGCACATCATCCCCTTTCTTTCTTGCCAACAAATCTAAAACCCTGTTCGAGAATCAGGTGCAGCATGTTCTGACATCGGTTGGCCTACGTCAGTCATCGTCACTGTTTTGCCCGCAACTGCTTTGGAGGTGATCCCGTGACCAAGTGGTAGCCAGTGGAAAGTGAGAAATCTGTCTCCATCCTTCCTATTTGGGACGTGGCTGTTTGAGAAGACGATGTGGGGGGACAGTCGCCTTGTGAACATAAAGGGAAAGCCAAGAAAATCACAGAGAAGCTAACCCAAACTCATCAAGCCTGAAACCACCAACCTCTAAGACTCTTACTGAGTCGGATAAGAAACGCCTATTATTTAAGCTACTTGTAGTCATTCTGTTTTCTACAAGCAAAGCATCCTGATGCGATAACCCACTGGAAAAAACAAAAAGCAAAAAAACTGATTTGGGTTCCCGATACCTCTCTCACTCTCAGAATAAAACCCAGCCCGGTCAAAGATTTAAGAAAGTACTAGGAAACAAGATGGTCTATTTTCCCAAGTTTTGCAAATGAGAAAGCAGGGCCATTCGAGGGTGATACGAGACCATAAAAGACAGACAAAGTCTACATGTAAAATGAATTCTATATTAACAAACACAATAAGCAGGGCGGAAAACTTACTGACAGCTCGTAAAAAGACTTAGGATGTGTATCACAAAGACTAAGTTTAGGGGCCACGCGCACTCCTCCTGTGAGCTAACTCCTTTAAGGTAAAGGAAACTTCAATTGCATTGGTCCTTTTTCTTACTGCTGTGTAAGAGCTGAGAAATGTAACATAAAAACGTATCCTGGGCCGGGGCTCCTGGGTGGCTCAGTCGGTCGAGTGTCCGTCCGACTTTGGCTCAGGTCATGATCTCACGGTTCGTGGGTTCGCACCCCACATCGGGCTCCGTGCTGACAGCTCGGAACCTGAAGCCTGTTTTGGATTCTGTGTCTCCCTCTCTCTCTGCCCCTCCCCTCCTCGCGGTCTGTCTCTCCCTGTCTCTCAAAAATAAATAAATGTAAAAAAAAAAAAATTTTTTTTTTTTTAATGTATCCTGGGCCACGGATACCAAGGAACCGGACGGGGACAAAACAAAACCAGCAAGGGAAACGTGACCTCAGACAAAGTACCACCACCGACGAGGTCGCAGTCTCCAAATCCCAAAACGCCTCCCCACGCAGGCACGTGCGTGTGCAGGAAGGGGTGGGCACGGACTCAACAAAGTCAGAGGAGACTTTTCGAGAACCTCAGATATCAGAACTAGCTGATCTGCTACAACACCAAATGGCACAAAGCACTTGCTAAGCGGACGAGGGAGACAAGGGGAGGCACGGTCTTGGCAGCACGAAGAATGTATAATCCAGCAGGAAGACGCAATGCTGGAAAACTGAACAATTCCAAGCCCAGTGTGCAGCGGGTCCCGAGGGGAGCATGAGAGCATGCTGGGCCACAGTAGGCCACCAGCCCTTCTAACCCTGCCTCCTCCTTGCGGCCATCACGCTGCCTCGGGTGGCTTAGGAACTGCCAGACCCTGCCCGCTCCCCGCTTGGGCCGCTCGGCCCCGGGGCCTGCTTCCTGGCTGAGCAGCACCGACACCCCCAGCGTCTGATGCGCCGTCTCCCTGCACCCAAACCGCCACCTGCTCCAGCCCTTCTCTCTCGTCCCCTCGTCATCCCTGGGCTCTGACATCCGGGCATCCACCTGCCCACCCTCCGCTGTGTCCCTAGCGCGGCAGGTGTCGGGAGAGGAACCCTGGGGACAGGATTTGATCTGGAACCGGCAGGACTGGGAGGTCTCGCCCTGATAAAGGAGGGGAAGGCCATTCAGCGTGCGAGAGAGGCGGGCTCCACGAGCTCCAAAAGGACGTCATGTGATGAACTTTGTGGTGCTACGAGAACGGTTACGTTCCAACCACCCAGAGGAGTCTCCCCGTCGCTTGCAGGGCCGCCTCTTCTTCCTCGTGTTAAAGCTCACCTTTGGCAAAGGCTTCTGGAAGGCCTGCATCGCCAGGAGCAGAGGGGCCGCCGTTGTCCAGTTATAATACCTGACGGGAGAAAATGAAACAGATGTCAAAGACCAAGGCTCACGCTGCAAGGTCTTACGAGCGTCATGAGAAAACAGTCATGGAAAGTTCTGGAACTCCAGCTGGGTCCCCAACAGGCCAACACCCTAGCCCTCCCCCACACGCCCCTCCCCGGCAGGGCCCCTCGTCCTGCTGACCCCACAGCAGCCAGTCCCAGGGGCCAAGCACAGCCAGGCAGGCGCGGTGGCCACGGTGCCACCAACGTGCCTGTGGCATTTCTTGCCACGTTTCATAAAAAAGGCAACCAGGTACCCCAACTTAATACCTAAACACCCTTGACTTCCCCTCAGGGAGGAAAGCTTGCCAACCGGCTACAAAAACACCTGCACGTCCCGTGACCTCAGACACCCAAGCCGGGGGAGGTACGCGGTCTATTCTGTTCCCGCCTACATACTACACAGGCCTGAGGCCCAGGGGCCAAGTGCTGAGACTGGACACGTTCCGTAATAAAACTAGGTAACACCACAGGACTGTGCCGCTAGTGAAGAGCTAATAATAAACTGGAACGAAGACCTCGTTTTACACCGCTGAGGTTTATACGCCGTCACCATCTCTGCATCTGAAAAAGTGCATTTCCATCGGCGTGGCGTGACAGTCAAAATGACCTCCCAGAGGAACCTACTTATTCCCGATCTTCACCACAAGATTGGGGTCATCAATGAGAGCTGGGTTGTCCACAAACTGCTGATACGACACGGCTTGTTCCAGAAATGCATCTGTGAAGGCAATCGTAGGGAATAAGGAGAAAATATAAGGAACGTTCGTTAAGGCAAGTAGGCTCGCTTTTCACTCACTCGCTCGCAAGTATCTTCCAGCCGTACAGACAATTCTTCCACTGCGCTTGGAAAGGGGCTTCAGTTAGTTCTGGGGAAGGGGCCTGTGCGGAAACGAAGGGAGGCTGGGAGCAGTCGGAGGGGTCGGGGAAGCGTACCCGCGGGCAGCGCGGCTGGGAGCAGGTGTGTGGAAAAGACGCTTTATACACGCATCCGCGGAAGCAGCTGAACGGTAAGCGGGCTCGGAAACCAGGCCACTCAGCTTATCAGTCACGCTTATTGGCGTGAGCTTGTAGTGAGCTCGTACTTCACCCCCCCAAACCTCGGTTCCCTCGTCTGTAACGTGGGGATCGGAACCACGCCTGCTTCCTCGGGGGCTATGAGGTGGGACAAGGTCGTGCACGGAAAGCACGGCGTCCCGAAGGGCTCACTCAGAGTCAGGGCCCCGGTGCTGATCCCTGTCACCTGTTGCAAGTGCCGGAGACGGCGTGAGACCAGCCCGCCCAGGCCCACCGCGCTCCGAGAGGCGGGAAGGCCACCGGGTCAGGAGGCCCTGGACCTCAGCCCTGACTCCGGCTTCTAGAACGAGCTCTGACCCAAAGCCCTGGCTTCCACTCGAGGTCCCCCATTCAGCTGGGCCATGTCTCGAGCCTAGATGAGGGCTCTGACCAGCTCTGTAACCCTAATTTGTTCCTACCCTTTCCCTCGGGGGGGTCCCGTATCCCCTGAACGAAACCAGGACCCAGGAGACCCAGGACACTGAGAGTCACCCCTGTCCAGCAGAAAAAAAAAAACAAACCCTGGTCATGATGCCAACTCAGAGTGCCCACGACACGGATCTTTGGAATCCTGATTCATACCACCAGCTACTCTCCTCGGGGACTCCCGGCCATGGGAATCTGGCCTCATCTGTACGGACCCCCGTGAGATGACGGTGGGGGCGAGTGTACCAGAGAGGGGGTACCACCGACACCAGCCTCCTCCCACTCCTTCCCCGCCCACAGAGTGCTCCCCGCTTCGGGGCTTCAGAGTGGCCGGTGCCCGAGATTCGGAAACACAGTGTGGCTGGTTATTAGAGGGGGAGGGGGCCTGAGAAAGACTTCCTGTAATGGACCCGACCAGCTGGGTCGCATTGAGCAACTTCTTTCAGTCCACCACCAGCTGCCGGATCTGCTGGTTCAGGTTCCAGAATAAAGGGCCCCAGCCTCGCGGAGAAACTCACGAAGCCCTGAAGGGACGTGAGGACGGAGACAGGAGTCTAGGATGGCTTCTCGGGGCAGGAAGGGAAGATGATGGCCTCTGAGCGCCAAGGGTTGAAGTGCACACCCTCACCTGCCGGAAAGCACCACCCCCGGGGAGGGGGGCGGGGTGGGGCGTGATGAAGAAGAACAGTGGAGGTAGGAGGAGTGGTGTGAACGACAGAGCCGTCCGGTCGGCCAACTGCAAGCCGGCAACATTTGGGCCTTGAGCGACAATGAGTCACTTGCCCTACCCCTGAGGCAGCCAAGCGGAAGGCGACCTTGGACGGAACTAGAGAAGCCCAAGCTTCCGGACGTTGCGGCCGGTGGCCACCAGGGGGCGCCCGTGGCTCAAAGACGGGCTCCGAGGCCAGGCTCTGGGGCCGCGCTACCTTTGGTTATCTCCCTGTTGTCGCTGAGGCCTCCGCAGAGGGAGATGGCGATGGACGGCAGGTCCCTCGGGCTGTCCGAGGTGCTCTCCACGCCGCTGTCGATGCCAGAGCTGCCCACGGACTGCGGGGACTGGTTGGCCGACCGGGCGCCGTTGTCGCTGGTGTGTCTGGCCAGCCCGGAAGGCTCTCCGCTGGAAGGACAGGGGGAGAGGCTGTGACATCGAGGCCATCAAACGACTCCTGCCACACGACAGCCCTCGAAGGAGCACGGGAGGTCACCTCAGGACCACGACAGAGAAAGGCAGGCTCAACGAATCACCTTCGGAGGGAAACAATTATTTTAGCCTCCTGGGGTCCCCTCCCAAACCCATGGGAAATGAACTGAGGAGAAGGCACGCTGTCCTAAGAGGCCACGGGACCGCCCAGGGGCCAGCCCTCCCTGCAAATCCCAGAACCGAACAGGGGCCCCGAGGGCCACGGGAGAACCTCTCCTGGGCAGGGAACCTCTCCGAGGGGGCGGCTGCCCGCTCTTGGCCACCGGTTCAGGGTGTGGGCCACACTGCCCGCTGCAACACGACCGTGGGTGTCACCGCGGGAGCCAGCCGCGAGCTTGCGTTCCTGTTCCGAAGGTGGGAAGCCAGCCGCACGGAGACCCCCACGCGCGTCTCCAGGGGAAGCCCACTGTCGTTACCGGTTGCTTCTCACAGTAAAATCTGAGCCTCCCGCTGCCTTTTTCTCCCTCGCTCCTTAGTCAGCCATGAAGGAGGAAACCAGACTCACACAGAGTCGCCTAGACAACGGTAAGAGGAGTAAAAATAAATCTTACTTTTTGGGAAAATACAGCGCAGCCACTTCCGGGTCCATATCGGTGAGGTCGTCCAAGTAGACGCCGTCGGCACCAAGGTGTCGGCTTCGTTTGTCTGCAAGAGCAAACGGGCCAAGTCAGAACAGCGACCTTCCAGAAGCGCGGACTTCTGAGGCGCACGAGACGGCACTTAAGGCGCAGTGTGCAACTGTGCTCACAAGCGGCCCCCTGGCCCAAGAGCACAAGGGTCAGAAGTCAGCGGCCCGACTCCAGACGCCGAGCGACCCCAGTGCGCACGTGACCCCATCACCGCCAGGCGTGCGACCCTGACCAAGTTCTGTCACCCTGCGGCGTCTCTGTCCCCCCGCGTGCGAAGCGCCTGAAGGGTACTAGGTGCTCCGAGTGTTGAAGCGATTCCTGTCATCATCCTCATTAGCATCACATGATGAAGGCACTCATGAAGCAGGCCCTTCTCTGGGCCAGGACTCCCGGGGACGGCAGCCGAAACGGTGCAGGGCCGGTCGCGGCGCACCAGGGCCGCAGACCCCCTGCCCACCTCTGCCAGGGCGTCACATCACCAGCTCACACACGTCCGGAAAACCGCACAAGGCTGCGCGGTTACCAGATCAGGCGTGACGTCAGCGCCTCCGGGTAGGCAGCTGGGTGTGTCTTAAGAGAGCAATTATGGAGCACCGACTGTGTGCCAGCCGCCATTCTGAGTGCAGGGGACACAAAAGGAAACCAGACCAGAAGAGTCTTGGTCTCACGGAGCACGTATACGTGAGGAGGGACGTTCCCGGCAAAAACGGGCCAACACCCAAATGCTCATCGGATGCAGGGATAACACGGCGCTCGAGGCAACGAAACCAGGGCAACGTGCTAGACCGAAACCCGGGGCAGGGGGAGAGGGGACCAGGATGAGCTCCCTAATCAACTTCCTACGTAGCCCCAAGTGTGTGAAAAAGACTGCATCCCTGTGGATCCCAGCACCCCGATCTACAAAGTGAGGGGGCTCACTGCACCGCCCCCAACGGCTCCTTTCGTCTGATTGTCTATAACTGAATTCTGATACTTTAACACCTTCAGCAAAAGGGCACAAACTGAACGCGACGGCTGTCCCAGTCCAGCACCCACCTTGACGTATTCGGAACAACCGAGAGAAGGAACCCAAGCGTGCAGACAGAGCACCAAGTTCACGCACAAGGAGCCAGCACACGCGGGCCTTCCCACCTTTTTTCCTGGAAGGAGAATCTGTCTTGCTCGCCATCGGGGCCACGGTGGCAGACAGGGGCTTGGGGTCTTCAATCGCGGCTAAAGGCGGGGCCGCGGCTCCTAAGGCCTCGACATCTTCTTCGTTCACACACTGCATGTCCGTTGGAGGCTTGCTCGACTCTAAACCGGGCGGCACGGGAGGCCTGGCCAGCGTCGGCGACTGGTCACTGAACGCATCTGAAGATTCACTCTGAACGGTCTGAAAGTGCGTCTTATCACAGACTTTCCTACCGTTCAATGGACTGCAGTCTTTCACCTTGTGTGGAGACTAGATCAGAAGGGCAGAGAGAGACAGACAGACGGACACAATGGTCAGAGCGTGGGCAAACAGGAAAACAGAGTCAGCTGGGGAAAAACGATCAACCAATTAAAGATCTGCAGAACTGTCTGCCCGTTTGACGGACATTTAAGCCTCGGGAGCCACCCGGCGATTTCCATACCTGCCAAAAGATTCTAGAAAAACCAGACTATCCGTAGCAAATGAACTTTCATATATAACATCAGCTGCCAAAGAGAAGTAAGTGGGATTAGTAAAGGCCGACAGATACAAGAGGCTCAAATAAACGTCCACCAGTGGAACAGGAAGTATATTCATACGGCGGGTATTTCGCAGCAATGACAAGAGATGAATTACAACTACACACAACAACATGATGAGGGCTCTCAAACCAACCTCTGCTGTTAGAGCAGGGGGCTGTTGATCCTTCTGGGGGGTCAATCTGAATAGTAACTACAAAGGGTGGGGCTTCCAAGTTGCTGGTTAAGCCCCGCTTCTCCGTCTGGGTGCAAGTCCCATGGATACATTCATAGTGTGAAAGTTTATTTTCTGCGCACTTATGATCTGGGCGTTTCTCTGGATGCAGGTTATATTTTAATGACGTTTTACCCCCAAAATGTGAGTGAATAAGTAAAGATTTGGCGGTCGGTTCGCCTGAGTGGGAAACTAACATTTGATTCTACTTCTCCAAGGAGTTTCTAGTTCTGGAAAAGATTTATCCAAACAAAAACCAAAATGCAATTTATGGGTTAGAGAGAGAAGGGAGGGTATTCGTTTCTGGACCCGATCTCACAAGCTTCTAGCACAAATGAAAACAACACTACAGCACGTCTGTGGTTGGAAGCGTTTTGCCAGAAGAAGTGATGGGTTAGCATTTTCACGCCGTTTCTCCAGCAACAAATGACACGAGTTTGTAAAGATGCTTGGCTAGGTCAGCACTATAGCCTGTGGGCAGTGAAATCAGCATTTTTCTGTGAGAGCTAAATATAAACCCAGAAAAGGAAAGAATCCACAACTTTGCCCCAATAGACCTTTCCTGCAAAGGGTTGTTGGTCTGGATTCTTCACAGGAGTGCTTTCAATGTTCACTCATTCATTCGTTCTTTCATTCGTTCATATGACAAGTATTTACTGGGGTTACAAGACGCTCTAGCACGTTCTAAAGGCTTTACGATCTTTTTTAAAAATTTGTAAGAATATTCTCAAGATTCTTTTAGTAGACTAGAATATGAAACAAAATTTCTCGAAAGAAAGGATTATGATGCCCATTTCACGTTCTTAGAAACCACCTTCGGTGTATGGCAGAACGGAGGCAGGGGGAGAAACTTACCTTTGCAGCCTGGGGCAATTCTCCCCAGAGCCAGAGCATTTCTAGGTTATTCTTCTGCACCGTCCTATCCACGGCCTTACTGACCAATTCCGAATCACTTTTAGGTGTTGAAGGTCGGGAGCCTGAAGGACTTAAGGAAACACAAATCCACGATTAGACTGGGAAGAGACACTTTTCTTAGATGTTTTCGGTCCACAATTCTACGGTTCCAACAGCCCAGAGAATGCACACAAGCTTCATGACATTCCCACCTGTGGCCACCAGGGGGCCACAGAACGCGCGGCAGGTGGAAGGCGCCTCCCAACGTGGGCCACCTGCCCACCTGCTGGCGAATTCCAAGAGGAGAAGGGGCATTTAGAAAGGAGAACTGAGGAAAAGGCAGATGACAATAGAAAGGGGGAAAAAAGAGTTGGTTCTCACCTCGCAACCACCCGTCTTTCCCCACCTCGCCCTGAGCTCACCTCCCCTGCGTTCGTTCTCCACGTCCAAACCAAGTCTGGTAGCTCTCGGCTGCGGAGGGGTCCCGCCTCTCTCAGACACGCCCCCATCCGATTCTACATTTAACACATTTACGAATCCGCGCTGGCTTCGAAAACAGGGACCTGTTTCGCGTGCCAACTTTGCCACAAATGCCGGATGCCAAAAATACACTCGCTTAGCGTGGCAGGAGCCTCTACGTGGAGATTTTTACAAAATACGGGATCTTCCAGGAATCCGTCAAAGACCCACCCGTTGGCTAAGGCTCGTTCTGTAACAACACAACCTGAGGCTGAATTCTCAGGCCAGCTTTTAAGTGGCTAGAACTTGTGTTCTCATCCCTCTATTTTCTGTATCTCTACTCTTTGGACAGGAACGAAGCCTTCCCTCTGTCCAGCCAAGAGTGACCGGCCAAGAGTAATCACCTTAATCTATAAACTTCTCACAGCATCCTGAACAACATCCGGAGGAGAAAAACATAACTCACTTAATCATTCCCTGCCTTTATTCTCCCACATCATTTCCCCCAGCGTTAAACGATGATACTGCACGAAGCAGGGGATGACCCTCTTCCCCAGACCTTCTAGTCTTGTGAGCCACCACTCACAGCCATGCTTGGCCTCGCGGACCTGAGCTCGAGTTCAACTCCAACCGAATACACCTTCCCGTCAGGACGAGGAGCGGTCGTGGACGAAACCCAACTTGTATCAAACCAACAGGGACCCTTCATGGCCAAATCGGTCCCCAGCTCTGTCATCAAGCCATCTGGACCAGACTAACCACTCTCTCTCCGTCCTCCATTTCACACTGAGGTGCTCATAGGCTGGTTCGTCGCCCATGGCGCCCACTACCCAGCAAACCATCAGCCCTCACGCTCTATTTCAGCGGCATGTGTACTGGACGAGTGTATACAACGGGACATGTCTCCCAACACACCAACACACCCTCTTCTGCCCTCTGGGAAGTGGTCCCACAAGAGGAAGCCGGAGCGCTCCCTACATCTGAGGGGTAACGTGCTCATCGCCCTCCTACCTCTCTTGCTTCCCTCTGGTCCTACAATTACGTTTTTCTCCGAAGGGCCAATGGTCTTCGGGCACCGGTGTGTCCACAATTACGTATTCAGCGTACGTGAGATCTGCGGAGGGGATGTCGTGGCCGCCAGCGTACCTACACAATCGTCATCACAGAAACAGCGCGCTGCGATCGGCTCCCTGTCCTCAACACCACTGCACCCAAATCTCACATCGTCTGCGTAACAAGCTCCTGCTGTTCGATTCTGTCACACAAAATATGATCTCTATTTTGTTACAAAGTCCGTGGAACACGGAACTGTCTTACCCGCTGCGCTCAACGAAGTGAAGCCCTTGCCACTGAACTTGCCCTAGAGGAGGCGGGGGCCAGCAAATTTTGTCTGGGAAAGGCCAGAGAGCAAACGGCTCAAGCTTTGTGGGTTACGCGGTCTCTGTCACAACTGCACAATCTTGCCACCGTGGCACCAAACCGGCCCCGGACGACGCGGGAACGAACTGGCCGCGTGCCCACAACACCCCGAGGACGGATGGAGGGCCGCGGGTGGCCCCACCAGCTGCAGTCTGCCAACCCCTGCGCTAGGAAGAAGGCAGATGCTGACCACCGTTCTCTCGCGGCACCAACTCCCGAATCCCTGATATTCTGATCCTCTGATGGACGCCACAAGCCATAGGTTTCCCGAGAAGTATCCAGGGCTGCAGATTCGCATTCACAGAGAACCAAACCGGGCGTGGAAGCCGTAAGCTAGGAGTCCCGTCTCTCCCGCTCAACACGCCACACAAATGGCGGCACGTGGGCACCACCGGCCTTTGTCCAAAGCATTGGGATCCAGGCTCCCAGAAGGTGAACCGGGGAGAAGACTCCCAACGCCGAGGGTGACTGATGAGAAGAACGGTGGCTCCAAAGTTTCCCACCACCACATACTGGGCTTTCAAGATCAAGGGTTGTTCAAAGCAGGAGGCTTACAAGGTCAGTGACTGATCTTCGTAAGTAATGCATTTATTTATTAGCCACGTTAATAGTTTTCAGGATTCTGGCAGCCCCAGTTAGGCAAGTCAGTTTTAACCGTTCACCGCTTAGCGTACTCTTTTTAAAATGGTCTCTCCTCCGCACGTGTAACCCCCAAATAAAGCACCTCCTGAGACCTGATTCTTTAATCACGAAGAAAAACAGTTTCCCACATAGAACTTAATCATAGCTTCGCCGTTCAAGGTTATAAAGTAAGCCATGTAGGTCCACCATGCAGCTTCGAGTATGGGCGACACGGAGGGAAGGAGGCCGAAATCGCAGACCACGGCATCCGAGGAATATACAAACCTATATAATCCCAAACCTTAAGATCGCCCTGTGCTAGTCTCTGAAATTCCATTCTAGAAATGTTGTGGAAACATGACTCCATTATTCAGGAAGTCTAAAAAGCTATTTAAAGGAGTTATAATAACTTCCCCTATACTAAAGATCTTATAAACTTATTTGCTGAACAACCCCCGAGACAAAAGAAGGATCATATTCCCAACTTTTATTTCATTATTCTGTTTTTGCACAGCACTCCACAAAAATTAGGAAGGACTCTCTGCTTAATCACTACTAATGCGCAGAGAATCAAATTTAATAGCGAAGAAAACATCTAATAATCTACAAATGCTTAAAAACATCGAAGGAAAATAATCATCTCTGTGTATTTGCTTCATAAGTAATTCGGTTAGTCGGATAGATTTGTAAGCGTTAGATCAAAATTTTCACTTGCGTGACCTCTACGGGTTTTCTGCATAAGTAATTTGGTCAATGGTAAACAGACTTTTACGTAAGAGTTAGAGCACAATTTTTATTAGGGAAGACATCCAAGTGGGGAAAAAAGCCCCTCTACCTTTCCGAAGCATAGAAGTGGGAAGGCTGTGAAGGACAAGAGCTAGAAAGGCCTCCCTCGGCCACAACTGCCAGGCGGGGGGCAGTCCCTTGGCAATCTATCAGGCTGCTGGATACCACGTGATAGACATTAAAAGAAAGAAAAATCATAGGTCAATTAAATTACATTTCATATAAATTCTTTGACTAACTCTCCACAATAACATTTGCAAGAAAATGAACATGCTTAGGCATCCGACCACAGCAGAGGACTAGGGGACTAGCTGTTGAAATCACTAGGAAATCAACATGAATTTTTTGCACCACAAGAACAGGAAACTGCCAAAAGACTCATTTCACTTTCTCTTTCATCCTTCTGCCCATAAAAGATTGTTTTTCTCTGGTCAGAATTTAGTGCTTGATCAAGCTGCATACACCAAAGACTTGATCATCTCTGCTGCCAGCTGTCTCTTTAAAGAAAAGAAAATGCATAATTCCAAGTATGGAAATGTATCTATTTATCCTAATTTGTAATTGCATTTGACAGCAGTCAGACCCACATGATCTGACATGGTCGCTGTTCTGGATTCAGACAGGAAAACATGAGAGACAGAGAAACATACCCAGGGTTGAGTTTAAAACATTTGTTTTGGGACGCCTGGATGGCTCAGTCGGTTGAGCGACCGACTTCGGCTCAGGTCACGATTTCATGGTTCGTGAGTTCAAGCCCCCACATTATGCTCGCTGCTATGAACACAGAGCCTGGAGCCTGCTTTGGATCCTCTGTCTCCCTCCCTCTCAATCCCTCCCCCGCTCACTCACTGTCTCAAAAATAAACAAAAAATAAAATAAAACACTTCTTTTAAATTCTTAAAATGAATGTAGAGCGTTTCAACAGATTTTTCAACCCCTTAGTGGTTTCTAAAGTATTCCACATAGTTTTCTTTCTAAAGTACCATGCTCTTCCCTTAGGGTTCATCTCCACAGATCTAGGGGGACAATGGAGGAGGTTCCAGAAAGGTCTAACATCTGCACTGTCCATCACGACAGCCACAAGCCACGCGTGGCTACCTAGCGCTTGAAATAGGACGCGTCCCAACTGAGATGGTCCACACATGTGAAATTCACAATGATCTTACACATTGCGAAATACCTCGCCAATAACTTTCTGAAAACTAGTTATTTGATGATGTTTTGGATATGCTGGGTCAAAGGAAATATACAAAATGTAACTTCATCAGTTTCTTTTAACCTTTTAAGGATGGCTCCTAGATTATTATAAATGACATTCGGAGCTGGCCTTATGCTTCTATTGCACGGGGCTGGTCTGCAGACAGACCCCCACAGGGACGCCTCACAGGCCCCCCAGCCCCACCCTGGTGACTAACACTCACTGTCATGATCCTGGCTGGAAACCAGGTATGGGACACATCTATTTTTCTGTGACTTCAACCCCAGTGCATGCTGCTGACTGTGCTGTGGCATCAGCAAGGTCACTCTAGTCAAACTTGAACCAGGAGTGTGTTTGGCAGACTCTGGAAGGCAGGGAGGCAGGAAGCCTTTGTGACAGGGGCTCCTACACTTTCACTAGAAACGAGAAGTACCTCCAACACATTAGGAACAAGAACGATCCAAGGAAGCCATCAGTTCGCACATTTGAGACCTTTTTCCCCCAGTGGCCCTCCCTCCACCGTGAAACTTCAGCCCCATGGCCAGACTGTGCAACTGCTTATGTGCTGTGGCCCTTCAGAGGCCACGAGCCATTATAACATCTAAGAAGTCTTTGCTGCCCAGGAGCCAATTTTTTGGTCTCAGTGGGGGTGAGACCATCCCTGCTGAGGACACACGGTTTCCATCTGTCCCCTCCCCAGTTCTTCTGAAAAGTGCTCAGATGGGCTCACGTGCTCTCCGAGTTGGCACTGACAGAAGTCTCTGGAGTCTTTGGGAGGGCAACCTGCACAGGGAGCAGGTCTGGTCCTCCAAGTTTATACCGGATTCTAGGGTGACTTCAGACTTCTCCTCAGGGAAATAAATATCCTTGAATTCGGCAGAAGGCATTAAGCATGAGGACAGGGCATCATTCTAACAGCCCAGAACCACCTCGGGGGCTCCTGGAGCGACAGCTGTGCTCCTGAACCTTATCTGAGATCTAAGTGTCAGGAAAGGCTCAGTCACCTGTTCTCTCCCACTGACACTCAGCACTGAGTAACTTAAGTGGTCTTTCCTTCAATGTCACCTATGGGGACCCCAGAGCCACGATGGCAGTTTGACTGGGATATCGGATAGAAGTTGATGGTCTGCCCATGTCCTTTTTCGGTCCTGATCCGTACCTCCTACTCTAAACTGCATTTTTTCACTGTTTACGTCTACTTCACTCTTTTATTAAACACACCTCCTATAAATGACTTCAAATCCTCTGGACGAGGGTGCGCGAATGCACACGCTTTCCCCCAGCAACCTACCTTGCGCTGGGTGACCACTCTCTATCAGAATTAGGGTACGATGCTGACTGAGGGTAAGTCACGATGGGGGAAGGGTTTTCCTTAGAAACCTCTTCTTGGAATGCAGATAGATCATTAGGGAGAGTTCTGGAGGAAAAAAAGAAAAGACGAAAGTCAAGGAACTATAAGTGATAGATTCACACTAAAGGCAAGTTTCCATTTCATACCGATTATCTCTAAATTGTTTATGGAGTAACATGACCTCCTTCTACCACCCGGGTATACTGTGGGCAGTAGAGAGGGAAAAAGTGAGACAGAGACACATATAAATGTGTTTCGTGCGTTGGCCGAATTGCAAATGTAAAGTGACTGTATTCAAGCACCTGGACTGACGGACGTGTGTGATGGTTACACAGCCTGCTGTATACACTGTGACACCAAAACGAGACCCAGGAGGCTGTCAAGGTCTCGCTGTGCACGGGTGGGGCTGCCGAATAACTGAATGACCACACACGGATGATGCTTCATCCAGCAGAACAAATACGTGATAGAGACCAAAGGAATCTTGTAACTGCAAAATGATTGCAGATCTGTCTCGTTTCAGGTAGAATGCCTTCATTAAAAAAACAGGATGCACTATTTCACTCACGCAGAGGCCATCTGTCCGTATGTTTGCTGTTCCCTGAGGTATCTATCACCAACCAAGTTCTGGAATGAAAAGCCACACAGGCATGGCAACTATAATAAGCCCAGCCATCAGTTTCTGAGCCTGCAGCAGATTAGAGGCTATAGTTAGGAAAAGGGACATTGCCAATTTGCCTGTATTTTTAGCCAAGAAAAAAAATAATGTCCTATTTTGAATAATGAAGCAGAGGGATACGCCTGATGTCCCTTATCCCTTGTTGATGCTAACAAGACACAAAAACAGTCATCAAAAATGATACCGAATGACATAAAAGTCTGAACCATCAAGCTCCCTTACAAAGGAGTTTTTCTCTTTGAAAACTGGCGGTCATCACCAAAATAGTAACACACAGAAGCACAATGTCACTGCACTGTCAAAAGCAAAGCCAAACAAGATGACCGTTAAACCTTGGGCCTAATCAAAATTGAAAATGGGGAAGTTTGTCTGGAGGGAAAACTGGCCATGTTCTACACGTACTTGTAACCTGAAGTCTATCACAGATCAGGCCCTAGCTAGAAGCCAGTCCGACTGCCGGGAACACAACCGGCGTCCAGATAAGAGCAGGCAGGTTCTGGGATATCTGGGTGGCTCAGTTGGTTAAGTGTCCGACGCTTGATTTCGGCTCAGGTCATGATCTCACGTCGACAGCACAGAGCCTGCTTGGGATTCTCTCTCCCTTTCTCTCAGCCTCTCTCTCTCTCTCTCTCTCGCTAAAAAAATTTAAAAACTAAAAAAAATAAAGAGTACACAGGTCAGGTTCTGAAACTATGGTTTGGTGCAGGAAGTATCAGTTTGCTCAGTTCTCTGTTCCTTGGCTCTGTCCTAGAGGTCGAAGTTACCAGACAAGGGAGGAGGTCTGATATTACCAGCTGCCTCAAATCTCTATGCTACTTTAAGGCTGGGTCCACAGAATTCTAAAACTCCATCTAAAATGGGGCTCCTGGGTGGCTCAGCCGGTTAAACGGCCGACTTCAGCTCAGGTCACAATCTCACGGTTCACGAGTTCAAGCCCCGAGTCGGGCTCTGTGCTGACAGCTCAGGGCCTGGAGCCTGCCTCGGATTCTGTGTCTCCTCCTCGCTCTCTGCCCCTGCCCTGCTCACGTTCTGTCTCTCTCTCTCAAAAACGAATTAAAAAACATTGAAACAAAAATGTGTTTTAAACTCCATCTAAAATACATTACCATAAGAATAAGGAATTCTGGGGAAAAAAAGAGTTTGTAAGAATCATCTTAAAAAGTCAATGCGCCCAACTCGAACACAGGTCCTGCCTCTTGAGAGCACTTACCTACTACCGTCTGGCGGGTCGGCCTCCTCGTCGGAGCTCATCTCTATGGGAAACATGTCTTCGTCCTCAGATGTGTTCATGTTGTCGTCTCTTTTCAGGGTGTCCAGCTGGGACTTTCTCCTCCTTTTTCTTCTCTTCTTCACTAAAGAGCTGCTCGAAGGGGCCTCACTGGGAGGTGAGGCCTGGGCTGACGTGCTGGGGTCCAGGGTTCGGAGCCGATCTACCGAGCTCCTTTTCAGCTGGCACTCCATGTGGGCGGCTCCGTCCGACAGGATAGGGGAGGTGGCCAGGTACATGGGGATCACTTCCTACGGGACAAAATCGTTTTCAGAGTCTCATGAATTTGGGCATAAGGAGCAGGATGCTGCCAAAGGCCGGCCAGGGTCCCTGTAGGAGCCTGAGCGCCCCTGGCGAGGGCCGCGCGGGGCAGGCCGGCTGGACGCCACGTCTGGGGGGTGCGGCGGCCAGACCTGATAGCCGACCACAAAGTCAACGAGACATTAAATGCCATTTGTACCGAATCCTGCGTTTTCCTAATTGTAACAAAGCAAGGTACTTAGTGACTTCAGGCCACCAAAAGCCGGCTGTGTTTGAAATATCTAAAGCAAAGAGGAGAAAAGGGGCTTTGAGGCATTTATATTACCCTGGGATCTGGACTCAATTTTGCATTTCAGTGTGGGTAAGTGTGTGCGTGCATGCTTGTGTGCAAAAGGGAGAAAGAATGTGTATGTATTTTTTCATACGCACTGAATTAAGATGACAGTAATTAAAAAAAAAAAAGGAAAAAAACACCTGACAGCCGCCATCCCCAAACCTGCCGACAAAGAGAGCACATCCTGGCACATAGCTGATGATTCGATACGGACTCTCTTCTTAAAAGCAAAAGGGAAAAACACACAGCCTGTCAATTTAACAGTCGTTTAACAATGATTTGGCAGTTTTTAAAAAACTGTAAAGATCACTGTATTAACGAATGACTTGTTTATTATGCGACACTCGGTAACAAGAAGTAAAGAACATACACAGGGGCGCCTGGGTGGCTTGGTCGGTTAAGCATCAGACTTCAGCTCAGGTCATGATCTCACAGCTGGTGAGTTCGAGCCCGGCCTCCAGCTCTGAGCTGACAGCCTGGAGCCCGCTTCAGATTCTGTCTCTCTCTCTCTCTCTAAGAGGTTTAGAGAACATCCGATGTGCTGCACATATACAATGAACATCTCAGGGCCGAAGCCTCGGGCTGGGAGGGGAGAGGTCATCTCAGCCAGCCGCGCAGTGGGCCAAAGTGGAAATGTGGACGGCCTTGAGATGGGGTTAAGAGCAAAGAAGGGTCCACAGGCTGGATAGGGGAGAGGCAGATTGCCGCAGGTTGAGGGGGGAGACCGCATCCTGGGCCAATCCGGAGATGAGGGACGCAGGCTTCCCGGATTTCCGGCGGCCTTCTAGGGGTCGCCAGAGGCAGGCATAAGGGGCACAACGCACTCTGGCCTCCGAAGCCCCGTCCCACCCACAGGCACCCTCAAGGCCAGCACAGCAGGCCCCCGGGTCTGCACCTTCCATGACAGCCTCGCCCCAAACGCGTCTTCAACTCTCACAGTGTAAAATCTGTCCAGAGCTAAGGGACAACAGAAATGTAAAATGCCAAGTATCCATCTGAGATGGAAAGAATCGGTAATTCCGAATTAATGCTTCTCAGAGCCTTCCCTTTGAATAGGAAGGTAAAGATTGGCAGGGACTCCCCCCTCCTGCCCCTCCTCCCAACCCCCCCCTCCCCCGCCGCCTGGGGTTATTAAGGGATGAAGGGTATGGGATGAGGACGCCGGTCCTCCTTTCATGTCACACCTTTGGGTGGGGACAGAGCCTGGGACGGTTTTACTCTGAAACTGAAATTACGGGCATTCGCGTTAAAGCCTGGAGCTGTTGAGATCTGCTCCTTTCCCATAAAGCTGCTATCTTCCTGTAAAGGAACTCGTCTAGGTGGATTGCACTGAGGAATCACGACAGGATCCCTCAAGGTGGCTTTCTCGATGAAGGAAAGCGTTGAAAAGTGGTCTGTCTTAGAAGAAAACGTAGCGGTAAATCGTCATGACCTTGGATTTGGCAAAGGATGCTTAGCTAGGACGCCGAAAGCAGGAGTAACAAAAGGAAACGGAAAGAGATAAACTGGATTTCATCAACATTTAAGTTTTGTGCTCCAAAGGACACCATCAAGGAAGCGAATAGGCACATATAAGGAACTCTCAACAACTCAATAATAAAAAGACCAAAACCCAATTTAAAAAAGATCTGAGTAGACATTTCTCTAAAGAAGATATACAGGGGAACCTGGGTGGCTCGGTCGGTTAAGCGTCCGACTCTTGGTTTCGGCTCAGGTCATGATCTCACGGTCTGTGGGTACGAGCCCTGCATCGGGCTCTGCGTGGACAGTGCGGAGCCTGCTTGAGATTCTCTCTCTTCCTCTCTCTCTGCCCCTCCCCGACTTGCGCTGTCTCCATCTCTCTCCAAATAAATAAGTAAACTTAGAAAATCGACATTAAAGGAAATATACAGACGGCCAATAAGCACGTGAAAAGATGCTCAACATCATTAGTCATCAGGGAGATGCAAACCACATCGAGGCACCCCTCCACACCCCCCAGGGCAGCTGGAATCGGTCAGCCGGCAAGTGTTGCTGAGGATGTGGACAAATCAAGACTCTCCTGCACTTCTGGTGGGAATGTAAAACGGCGCAGAGCTTTGGACAACGGTCTGGGAGTTCCTCAAACACTAACCACGGAGTTGCTACGTGACGCAGCAATTTTACTCCTGGGTACACACCCGAGAGAAATGATAACATATGTCCACACGAAGGTGCAACATTACTCATCACAGCCAAAAGGTAGAAACATCCCACGTGTCCCTGAGCGCACGAAGGGATACACAAAATGGGGGACATGGATACAACGGGCTGTTATCTTGCCAATACGGGCTACAGAATGGATGAACTCGGAACACATGCCAAGTGGACGAAGACAGGCACAAAAGACAACATGTTGTAAGACTGAATTCGTGTGAAGTCCAGAAGAGGAAAACCTATACCAGCAGAAGGCAGGGTGGTTGCTTAGAGCTCAGGCAGGAATGGGGGCTTGAGAATAGGCAGGTAGTGGCTAACGGGTACAGGGTTTCTTTGTGGGGTGATGAAAATGTCCTGAAATTGACTGGTGACAGTTGCACGTACCTTACAAGAGACAATACTGAAAAGCCTCGGACTCGTATCCTAGAAATGGATAGATCATCTGGTACCCAAACTGTATCTTAACAGAGCTGTTAAAGTCTTTAATAAAAAATGCAAGGGATTCGGTCACTCACTAAACAGAAATTAGAACAGTCAGCCCTCTGGGATTTGACACACCAGTGTCAAAGCTGTATGCTTTGGACAACAGCTTGGATGTGCTTTGGTTCCCGTCTCCTTGGACACGGTGGGCACGCGGAAGCAGGACCGGTGAGCCTTGTGTGGACATAGCACACACCCACCCGTCTGGCGCAAAAACCCCTGGTACAGGGAAACAGCCGCCCTTCTCTGCCGTGATGGTCTACACCGCCCAGCACGAGCATTACTTCGCCACACAAACTTCCGCTGCGTCCTCTAGATAAGCACTGCTCGAAATTCAAAACTAGGAAGTAACGCTGACCGCCCAGCCTTCCTTACCTGATCACTCTCAGTCTCTTGAACAAAAAACGCTTCTCCATTGTCTCCCAACTTCATGTGCAAATCCACGGATTCCCCGTTGATTTCTATGTCAACCTGAAGGAAAAAACACACCCCACCGCCACAGGAAACCTCATGGGGGATGCCGTGTCCTACATACACATATTTGAATCACATACATCCCCGAAGGATCTCACAATTCCAAACCTCAATCAATCCATCCAGACGTGCTCTCCGCCATCGGAAGTGGAGTCTATTTGCCCCCCACCCCCCACCCTGAGCCCGGGAAGGCTTGCGATTGTGCACAGCAAGCAGAGCACAACAGAAGTGGCTCTGTGAAACTCCCGAGGCCGGGTCAGAAGAAGGCAGGGTCCACCTGGCTCCTTTCCTCTGGAGATGCTCGCCCTATATCCAGCCGCCGTGTCATGCGGCCACCCAGGCCACATGGAGAGGCCACATGTGGGCATTCTGGCCAACGCTCTCAGCTGAGAGCCCAGCCGAGGGGCCACCAGCCATGTGAGTGACCGCATCTTTGGAGCGGGTCCTCCAACTGAGGCTCCAGATGGCAGAGGGCAGAGAAACCCCAGCCTGGCCACGCTCGGTCTGAATTCCTGACTCACAGAACCCACGAGCTTAATAAGTAGCTGGTTTTTGCCACTACGTTTTGGAGCAATTTAACACCACAGTTGGAGATAATATACTTGTCAATTCAGTGACCAGCCCCTTGCAGTGTGAAGCCACGATCCCAGAGGTCCAAAGCTCTGTGTGCGGACAGAAATACGATGATTTTTCTCTGAAGAAAGAAACTGTACCCCAGGTCACCGGGTCCTACGCTCTTACCACTTTCTCTCGGGAGCGCAGGACCCCCATCTTCCCAAAGCGCACGTGGAAAGGGGAACACTGAAGGCTCCCGTTGGGTTGGCGGACGACGATGATATCAATACATCCAGACAGGGTGGCAGGATTCAAGCCCTTGTAGAGTTCCTTCACGGTGACGAACACCTGGCCCGCCAACTGCCCAACGTAATTCATGGTTTGAGTCTGGGAAACAGAGACACAAACACACACACAGACGCACAGACGATTAACTCAGAGAAGGCCATCTCTCTAGAGTCAGTCCAAACGGGCTCATGGTCACGTCGAACACATGTGTTTGCACGTGGGACTTTCACAGCTTGTTCACATCATCTCGGTCCACCGGAATGAGCCCGCTATCCGTCTACCCCCGACCCGGTCAGCAAGCCCACAAACCTCCACGGCAGCGGCCCCAGGAACCCCAACTGGTAGCACTGGGCTCTTCCCCTCTGGGCCTACGGTTCTTGCTTACGGCACCCTTACGGCCCCTGCCAGCCTCACTCTGTCGTCACACGTAGGTTTCACACACGAAATCTTAAGACTCTCGAGAAGAGACTGTATTTGCTACCTCTTCGTATCTAGCCCCCCCCCCCCCATGCCAAAGAGAACAGATATTCAACAATATGAGTTGAAAAAAGTGGCTGTTTTCACTCGAGAAGGAA
The DNA here is from genome assembly GCF_023721935.1 of Panthera uncia. Taxonomy (NCBI): domain Eukaryota; kingdom Metazoa; phylum Chordata; class Mammalia; order Carnivora; family Felidae; genus Panthera; species Panthera uncia. The sequence continues at coordinate 31,338,214 of NW_026057579.1, forward strand.
AAACAATGACTTTTATTTAGAACAACCTCCATCCCGGTCTTGGCCCGTCTGACTCTGGCCCATGACTCCAGGAGACATTCATCCGAACCACTTTGGTTTGTCTGCCCAGCTGATCAACTGAAGTCCGGTCAGCAAACACCCGGGCGTCTCCTCTACAAGGGGCCTGGTGGCGGGGACGCAGAGATAAAAAAGACCAAGTCCCTGTCCCCTGAAGGGATCCACAGGCTCATGGGGGCGACAGAAGTAAAACACAAGGAACTAGAATATGTCACTGCTATGTCTGTTCTAGGCAGACGCTAAGGGCCATGACCCAGGGAGGCGGAGGGGCCACGCCAGGGCAGGGAGGTGGGAAAAGGTGGACCAGAGCCCTGCAGGGGGTGCTGTGCCCGTGACAGAGGACACGCAGGGAAAAGATGGAGAGTTTAAGCCCCGCTGGGAGGTCCGGACGTTTCTAGGTGGCAACGCAAAGCCACCGCAGATTTGGGAACGACAAAACGATGATTCGATCCATGATTTCAAGTGAGTGTCATGATAATGACGTGCAGACTGGCCAGAAAAAGCCAGAGGCTGGAAGACTAAGTGGCGGCTGCTGATGATGGTGCAGACAAGACTCCGGCCCGAAAGGAGGCCACGAAGAGGCAGCCGGATGTGCTCGGGTCCAGGGGCCCGGCCGTGAGCTGGTGCCATATTCGGGCTCCACGGCCGCCTCAGTGCTGGTCCTCAGCGGCCCACCTGCCCACCTCGGCAAAGCCCACCCTCCGGTTCCACGGTCTGGCCCCGTCGCGTGCCCCGATGTGACTCACAGACTGGCCCACAGCCCTCGGGAGCCAACCCTGCAGCCATTGTCTGCCATCCACTCCTCCTGGCTCTGCCTCCCCGGGCCTCGTGCTCTCAGAGGTGACTGCGCCCCCCCCCCCACCCCCACCCGGGGTACCTGTCCTCAGGATGCAGCTCCCTTGGGGCTCCCTTCTTGCCTTCTTCCCCGGCTTTGCTGACCTCAAGCAAAGGCCCGGTCAAACCTGCGCTCCCCTCTCCTCTCTGTGCACTTGACCGGGCCTCCTGAGGCCACGTGGCTTCACCACCTGAGCATGGACGGTTTGCACGTTGTGACTTCCAATCGCTGGACCCCAAGACCTCACCCTCCCTCCCACCCATCACGCCCCGATTCGTCAAGGTGACCACCCGCCCTCCATGGGGGTGTGAGGGACCACGCTGAGCCCACCCATCTTCGGGTCCCTGACAATGATCCCGGCGACCATGACCTTGAGTACGCACGCCTGTCCCTGACCTGTTTGCGCAGTTCAGTTCTATGAACTTTCTCGCCCTGATGTGTCCCTGACCTAGCCCTGTGGTTTTCCTGTCACTTGGCGAAGCCAGATTGTCCCGGAGGCCAAGGACCAAGCCTTCTCTTTTCAAGTGAAAAAACCAAAAACTACCTTTCATAAGCCTCACCTCAACTCCTGCGACGTGTGGAAGTGAGAGCAGCACCCCAACCCCCCGCTTTACAAATGAGGAAACCGAGGCTCAATGCTGGCTGGCCAAACGCCCTGCAGGCAGGGGGCAAACACGAACTGCTGATTTAGGGCCAACTTAGAACAGGCCAGAACCCCAACAGCAATGAACAAAACCTCCAGAGAAAAGAGCGCAAGAAAGCCCCGACTGGCTCACTGTACAATTTTAAGTGGCACCCTCTCGATCGCCACCACCCGTCTCCCCCAGAAAGAGGCGAGCAGACCCTTCCGTGCACACATGCGGAGACGCGCTCGGGCCAGCCTCCCTTAGACGGGGTCTGCGTGACGCGGCCCGGCACCCACGGCTAACGCAAGGCACGTGGACGCGAAAATATAAAACGGCATGATTTCTAAATCTGTGTAGCCGTGCAAGCTAACTGACTTCGTGTAACAAGGGAGAGGGGACCGTTCCTGGAGATGAACAATGCGGAAAAAAAGGATTCCTTGGAACCTTGATACATCTTGGTTTTGTTTTAGGGTTTTTTTATTTGTTTGTTTTTTAAAGATTTTATTTATTTTTATTTTTTTCACTTTTTTTAATTTTTTTTTTTATAATTTACATCCAAATTAGTTAGCATATAGTACAACAATGATTGCAGGAGTGGATTCCTTAGTGCCCCTGACCCATTTAGCCCATCCCCCCTCCCACAACCCCTCCAGCAACCCTCAGTTTGTCCTCCATATTTAAGAGTCTCTTCTGTTTTGACCCCTCCCTGTTTTTATATTATTTTTGTTTCCCTTCCCTTAGGTTCATCTGTTTTGTTCTCTTAAAGGGTTTTTTTTAAGGAAGGCTTATGCCCAAGGTGGGGCTCGAACTCATGACTCCGAGATCAAGAGTCGCAGGAGCCACCCAGGGCCAAGAACCCTGATATTTCTTCTAGGGAATCATTTTACCAAAAAAAAAAACAAAAAACGCACCACCTCGATGTTCAACGTAGATTTTAACATACAGGACTCACCGAGAGGGGTAAACCTCTAACTCTATAGCCAAGTGTAAGCAGCATGAACATTTTTGTACGATTTCTCTCACATGACCAGGTGCTCGAGTGATTCTCACAACAGCGCCGTAGACACGAGGCCTTTCAGACAAGGAAACTTAAGGACAAGCAAAGGTGCAACAAGGCAAACGCCCAAGGTCACAGGCCTGGGTTCGGAGGCGACCTCTGATTTGGTTCTGTCAGTCCCCCTCCCTTCTCCCTGGCCCCTTCCGGCTTCATCACCCTCAGCCGTGGGCCCTGCTGGTCCCTGAGGGACAGGTCACCGCCTCCCTGCATCGAGGCCCCCAACCCGCGCCCCAGCCCCTGCCCCTGCTCACGCGGCCGGGGACCCACTGGCCAGCATGCCGTATTCCCAACAAAGAGAATGCTCGTAACTGGATGGTACTCCCACATGTCGGCATCCCAGCTCCTCATCTGTGAGACGAGGACATCTGCCTGGGTGACCTGCGAGGTCCGATGGCCTGAAGATAAAGCCTGAAAGGGCATCTTCAATAATTCAGACTAAATGGTGCTCTGCTCTCCCGTCCTCAAGAACAAAGCTTCCCTCCCCCGTGTCAGCGAGCAAACTCAAGGCTGTTGTGCAGAATCTGAAGATTTCGAAGGTGGCAGGACCCTGGGTTGTTATTCCGACACCTCGTTTGACAGAAAAGAAGCCCAGACACGGAAGGTGACAGGCAGCGCTCCCCGTCTCCAAGAGACGGAGCGGGACCCCGACAGCCTGATTCCTGGTTCTGCGATCTTCCCTTCGTGCGTGGTGTAATTTTCCCACCACAAATAACCGGAAGTTACTTTGCTATCTTCAGCTACCCCTTCTATTGAATAACGTATTTGCAGATCGGAAAATATCTCCATTTGGAAGCAGAGAGCCTGTTCCATAATTCTCAGCAAATGACAGGTTCGTGGCCCCACCTGGCAATGTGCTCCTCGGTGTCTACAGGGACTGTCTTAACCAACCACGGAGAATCTTTTGGGAAGGGGACTGCTTGGACGAATACTATCTGAAACACGGGAAAAACACGGGTTGGCAAGGCTGGGAAGAAACTGGAATCTATGTGCGTTGTTGGTCAGAATGCGAAACGGTGCGGCGCGGTGTATGAAACAGTACAGAACACAGTTCCTCAGAACATTAAAAACAGAATTACCGTATGACCCCGCCATTCCACTTCTACGTACAGATCCCCAAAAACCAAAAGCAGGGTCTCAGAGAGATTCTTGCACGCCCACGTTCCCAGACGCGTTATCTCAATGGTTCCACGAGGTGGAAACCACCCAAGTGTCCCTTGATGGATGATGAACAGATAAACAAGATGTGGTGTATACATCCAATGGGGTATTAGCCTTAGAAAGGAAGGCAATTCTGATATTTGCTACAACGTGGATACACCTTGAGGACGTCACGCTAAGTGAAATAAGCCAATCGCATAAGGTCAAATGCCTTATGTACGATTCCGCCCACATAAAGTCCCTAGAGCGCGGAAATCCCTAGAAACAGGAAGTAGAAGAGTGATTATTACCCTCGGCTTCAGGGAGGAGGGAAGGGGAGTCAGTAAGAAACAAAAGCTGGAGCTGGAGGGAGGGATGGACGCGCCAACGGGGTGAAAGTCCTCATACGAAGGTTCTGAACTGCACACCTGCAAATGGCTGAGACAGTCCCGTTTTCTGTGACGTGTACGTCACCACAATTTTAAAAGGGGGTGAGCGAGAACACTGTACCAACCAGAAGTCATTTCAGGAAGATGAATAATGTTTGCCTGGACCCAGGAGGCACGGGACAGCCTTTCAGGGGAGGAGGGGGGCGCCCGGTTCACCCCCAGCTTCTGCTTGGCTGAGTGAGGGGTGCAGGCAAGTCGGGGGGCGGGGGGGGGGGGGTCCATGGCTCTTTATCTCTCCTCTTCCAGGATTTCCTCTAAATAAGCGCTGGGCAAATACTGGGCGAACCCAAGAACAGACGAGCTGGACGCCAATCTCACTTCCTCGGATCTGTTCAAAGTGAAAGGGCTCAAGGAAGAAGGTAATCTGATTTCCCTCAAGATAAGAAGCCAGACCAGCCAGCCTGAGATGGACTCCGTCCCTTCACCGGCTCGTCAATCTCATTACCGTCCTCCTTCCCCACGGTCACTACCACTCCGGGTCGGGCAGCGAGGGGAACGCTTTGAAGAACAAAGCATCTTAACTACCTCAAGCATAACCCAAGTACCACCTGTAAAAACACAAAACAAAATGCTTACGCATCCAGTGGGACAGAGGGGCACGCTGGAGACACCTGCTCCTTACTCACCCCAGACCGAATCCCTGTGAAGTCTAGTGGTTTTCATCTCAAAACTCGGCAAATGGCTGCTTCACCCGACAGGGCTTCGTGTATCACGTGAAATAGGATCCCACAGCCTATTTCAGTGGTATTTTGAGGAGACGTAAGCCAAACCCCACATAAACATCGTCTGGCCAAACGAGGGTTCTCCAGACTCTACTGTGGGTTTTCGGAGGTTAAGAAACATATAAGATGTCATACACATAAATGTATAAATACAGATAAATACATATTAAATGTTATTTGTATATTTTATATTTATATATATTTTATATATATGTGTGTGTGTGTGTGTGTATATATATGTATATATACACATATATATATATATATATATTTTTTTTTTTTAAACAGGGCATCTTCTAGCTTTCCAGAAGATATTCTGAGGCTATGACATCTTATGGGAATAACGTCTTTCCAGACAGTTTTCCCTAAATTAGAAACTACTGTGGTACTTATATTAGAGCCAAACAGATAAAACACAAAATCCAAAAGCATAGGGGCGCCTGGGTGGCTCGATCGGTTGAGCGTCCAACTTCCGCTCAGGTCATATCTCACGGCTCATGGGTCGGGCTCTGTGCTGACAGCTCGGAGCCTGGAGCCTGGAGCCTGCTTCGGATTCTGTGTCTCCATCTCTCTCTGCCCCTCCCCCGCTCACATTTGGGGTCTCTATCTCAAAAATAAATAAACATTAAAAAAAATTAAAGCGAAAAAAAAAAAAAAAAAAAAAAAAACAACAACAATGGGTAACACCAGTTACCTCATTTCTAATGCAGAACCCAGGGCACCAGGTGGGTGAGACGCTCAGAGTAGCACGGCCAGCAGCAGAGTGAGGGCAGGAGCCCAAGTTGAACCCCGAGACTCCCCTGCTCTCCTCCACGTAGTGCTGCTTCCCAATCTCGGTGCATGAAACCGGTATAAATGGGTGAGGCCCAGTTAAAGAAAATCGGCCGCGTGGCTTTAGAAAAACAGATCTAAATGTCACGTAATATTCAGCCCCGGTGGACAGGGTACCCAGTGCTGTATAGACGATCATAGATTGCAATTAAAGTCAGAATTACGGACAGGACTTTCCAGAGCCGGGGGGCACAATCTGTGAGACCAGGCTTCTAAGGAAACTGGCTCATTAGAGGGACTGAGCTCACCATCAGTGGTGGTCTCACCAAAGAGTCTAAACCACCAGGTGGCAAAAACGTTGTGGAGACAATTCAAGAATTTGATGGGGCTCTAACCTGATGATTCTGTGACCTGCTCGCGGCAACACCATGAAATCAAGTCTTCACTCCAAGCAAGAAACCAAGGGTGGGGGGGGGGGGGTAGGGGTTTGGGTTGTTTTTGTTTGTTCGTTTTGTCCCATCACAAAAACATTCCACCCGGGCAGATCGCCTCTGCAGCAGCCTGACAACCCTGGGAATGAGGGGGAAAGTGCTAAAATTTACAAACAAGAAGAAATAAAGAATGAGAATTGTGGGCTCCCAGGTACATAAAGTTCATGAAGACAATGCTGCAAACAAAATTCACTGCAAATGCATTCAAATAACAGGCTCTTAAGACATTTCTTGTCCACAAACAGGCCATGACACAGGAAGGAGAAGAGTCTGAAAAACAAGGGCACTTGGGTGGCTCAATCAGTTGAGCGTTCGACTCCTGATTTCGGCTCAGGTCAGGATCTCACGGTTCCTGGGATCGAGCCCCGCGTAGGGCTCCACGTGGAGCATGGGGCCTGCTTGGGATTCTCTCTCTCCCCCACCGCCCCTGTCTTGCTCACATTCTCTCTCTCTCTCTCTCAAATTAAAAAAAAAAAAAAAAGAAAAAGTCTGAGAAATAGGAACTGCACAAAATATAGGGTCAGATGGTCGGACTTGATTGTCCCCCTGCAAAATTTGTCAGCTCTGTGCTTGGGAGTAAGGTATTAACACCACATCTCTGATGGAACCTCACCATCATGAGCGTGAAACAAGATAACTTAGGAAAACCCTCTGCCATTAGAGGACAGGTGGCAAACGTGACTCATTGTCACTACCTCCCTGAGTAAGTCACTAGACCAGTCGGACTCTGCGGTTGGCTCTCAAGGGGGTATTTTCGCCATTTACACCCTCTTCAGCTACCTCATCTCAGGGTCTCCTGGGAGGTAAATTCTAAGCCTTCCCCCACGGCCCTCAAGGACTAGAAGGTCAAAACACCTTTCTTTCTGTCGGAAGACTTCTCTAGCATTTTCCCCCACAGAATGATTCATCATTTCCTGGCACCAGCCTGCCCCTGACCCACTGCCCGCACACACAGGCCAAACACGCATCGTCGTGGCAGGTGCCCAAGGAACACCTGTGGAATCTGGCTTCACGGTACATCCGGGAGCTTCGTGACTGGGAACCGACCCAGCATCAGCCTGGGGTGAAGCCTCGGGCTCCTGTTCCTCTGAGCAGCAGCAGGTTCTACCCGGACACAGAACTGCTGCTCTCAAGGGCCAACGGACACTGACAATTTAATCAGCCCCCAGCCTGCCAGCTACTTTGGCCAAAGGAGAACCACCTGAGAGGCTCCTAAATACCCAGAATGTACTGGTGACACCAGGCAAAGACAGTACAGCAGTGAACCGCCGTGGCACAAACCACAGTCCATTGTCACCTACCATGAAGGCTGGTACGCTGTCCAGACGGCGATAATAACAGTTTAAACTACGTATCCCTTCCTCACAATGGTGCGAAACAAGAGTTTTCCCATCTTGCAGAGAAGGAAACTGAACTGTGGAGTTTATGTATGTAAGTTGCTCTGGGTCCCGATGCAGGTAAGGGGCGGAAGGAGCATTCGAATCCAGGAGAAGTCTGTATCCGACTTGGGGACCACCCTACAACCCTCCCAAAACACTGGACAGTTGTATCTCTGTACAGAGACGCACACGCAGACTTCACGGGACATATGCAGGAAGTTATAAGGCGCAGTATATGCAAATATGTCCGCTTCTCCAATGGTGAGGCCAGAGCTCCCCACGGCGGTCCGTCCTAGTAGGTCACTGCCTTCTCCTAAGCTGGTGCCCGGTTGGGAGACTGGTCTGCTTGCTCCACAGATATACCTGTGCTTCCCAGTCGGTCCAGGAGCAGCAGGCCAGCCTCACCCTCTGCCATGTCCTGGGGCGGTGGCGGGGGTGGGGGGCACACAGGTGAAGCGGGAGCCCAGAAAGGGGTTCCTTCCGTTTGAGTTCAAGGAGAAAAGGGGCAAGATTTTACTGGTCAAGTCTGAATACTCACGGATAAAATCGCCCCCTCCTCCTTTTATCCTGATCCACCTTAAATGTCAGAAAGGTGTCTCTGAGGACAGGTGAGTGACCAACCAATACCACCCCCCCCCCCCACACACACACACACACACACACGGATCATTCCTCCTGTCACGAGGCAGAGAGGACACAGATGCTCGCCGTGTACCTGGCTCTGGGTTTGACACCAGATAAGATTAAGCCCTGTCCTTGAGAAGCTGGAAGTCCTTTTTTTTTTTTTTTTTGAAGTTTATTTGCTCTCCGAATGTGAGCATGTGTGTGAGCAGGAAAGGGGCAGAGAGAGAGAGAATCCCAAGCAGGCTCCACACTGTCAGCACCACGGGGCTCGAACCCACAAACCGGGAGATCATGACCTGAGCCGAAACCAAGAGTCGGACGCTTAACCGACTGAGCCACCCGGGGAACCCCGAGAAGCTGGAAGTCTTAGATCTTAATTGGCTCAGTAATTAACAACTGAATATGGATGCCCATTTAGGACTTTTCTGAAAACTGTAGAATTTGCCTTGGAGAGTGAGCACCCTTGTGTAGTATTTAAGTTATGTGGCTTTTAGTTAGGACTGCGGTTCCTCAAAGATACAGTCAAATGTGCTTCCCTGGGGCTCTCTCCCCCACAGGTCCTTGAAGCCTGGGGATGTCTCATTCTTCATTGTCCTGAGGCCATGTGAGGACAGCTACGTGACTACCCCCCTGCGCCCCCTGCACCTAACAGGCGAGGAAGGTGCTGTCAGCACCCCAGCCGGGTCTCAGAGGAGTCGGGGGGCCTCCATTCACCACCCGGGCTGTTCTCTGAGCACATTCTGTCTCCGTGTCCAGGATCCAAACCTGACCAGCTCGTTGTGAAAACACAAACATTGTGCTGCAGCTGGGGCTGCCCAAGATCACATTCACCTGGGAGGTTAGGAGCTGAGGGCGCATTTTCACCCAAAGCATTAAAAAAGGGGGAAAAAAAAAAGACAATTTCTAAGAAATCCTAAAAACGGTCTCATGACTAATAAGGCTTGCAAGAAAATGACACTGGCTTATAAATAGCGTGTCTGCCTCTTGTGATTTATATTAACCACACAGAAGTCTTTTTTCAGAGCCTGGTGAATTGATATTTATCAATCAGCAGGAGTGATAAGTTACACATAAACGACAAAAAGGAAGGTGTGACTGGGTGGTAGTGTGACGCAGAGAAAAGAATACCAGCCCCAAGGTCAAGAGGCAGAGAAAAAGGGGGCGCCTGGGTGGCTCAGTCGGTTAAGCGTCCGACTTCGGCTCAGGTCATGATCTCGCGGTCCGGTCCCTGGGTTCGAGCCCTGCATCGGGCTCTGTGCTAATGGCTCAGAGCCTGGAGCCTGCTTCGGATTCTGTGTCTCCCTCTCTCTGACCCTCCCCTGTTCATGCTCTGTCTCTCTGTCTCAAAAATAAATAAATATTTTTAAAAATTAAAAAAAAAAAAAAAAGAGGCAGAGAAAAGAATACCAGCCCCAAGGTCGAGATCCTTATGTTTCACCCCTGCCCCACCACTCTGGCAGCACTCTCCACGGCCAACCTCTTCCCTCCTTGCCAGTTCTGGACTGAGCCTGGCACTGTGAGAAGCTTCTTGAACAAGCGTCAAGTCCTGTGTGTGTCCATACCGATGAAAGGCGAATCGGGGCCTTTACTGGCATGCCAGCATCCGTCAGGAAACACTCCCCGCCACAGAAAGAAAACTCGTCAGAAAAGCTGGAGATGCTTCTAAAAAGCTTGCAGGTCGGACCACGAGTACCTGCTGACAAAAGTGATGAGGCGGAAAAGCCAGCTGGCCCGAGCGTCCCCCCACCAGGACCCTTTCTGAATTAAGGCGGATCATTCGGAGCCCTCGATCATCACAGCTCAGCTGCAGGACCAGAGGGAGGGGAGAGACGGCTCCCAGGCGACCCCACGGGAAGGAGGGCGCAGCGGGAGGGGCACGTGTGCGGAGCGTGTCTGGATTGAGGGTGCTAATACCCTGCAGGAAATAGAGCAAAGGCCCGGGAAGTTTTCTCCTCCTTCGATGCCCCCCACCACGGGCAGGTGCGCCCCCCACTGGAGCTACTCTGTACAATTCCTGGCACGCAACAGATGCCCATAAGCATCAGTCAGCCCGTCTCACGTGGTTCCAGAAAAGCAGCCGTTGCTAACGCGTGGTCAGCAGGAGGTCTCGGAACTTCTTGCCTAGTTATTACATCAGGAAAATCAACGTTTCACCCACAATCGACAGAATCTTTCTCCGGACCGCACAACTTTGCCAAGACACTCTGCTTTCTTGGAACGTCTGCCAAAATGCAAAACCCCTGGCCACACCCGTTCATAACCACCCATCTCTAGAATCTTAATGTCCGTTGAAGGTGGCCTCACGCTAACTGTATAGAAAAACAAATGGACAAAATACAGAGAGGGTTCACAGAGAAAGAGATCCGTCTGGTCAATGACACATGAGAAGATCCTCAACCCCATTCATAATTTAAGATATGCAAAGGAGGTCTTTCAGATGGTATAAAATTCGAGCATTTCGTAAAAACCCCAGGGTTGGTGAGAGCAGGGGAAACCAAGTGATCACCGACTGCTGGTGGGTAATAAGCGGGGTGAACATTGGGGCCCCATCTGCCATTTTATGCACATACTTCCCCAGCAACCCTACTTCTGTAAGGTCCATGTACCAAACGGTCATGGCAGTGTTGACTGTAATCTAGAAAATCAGAAACCACTTAAATATCTCTAGGACTCTGGTTAAATAAACCATGTATCAGAAGATCATTACGACTGCTTAAAAAAAAACAAACAAACAAAAACCACACACGTGCACACACAAAGGGAGCAGTTCCCCAAATACTAACATGAAAAGGTATAAACTGAGTGAAAGAGGACAAAAACATTTATAACATGAATCCGCTTTTTCAAGAATTACATTCCTACATATTCTGAGATGCACACAACCAAAGAAACTCTGGATGGATTTACACACCAAATAAGGTTCACAGGCTCACCTCTGGGGGGTGTTCTTTAAACGCATAGGTATTACTTTGACGTTAATTCTTAATGACGTCAGAGAACTGGGTGAGGGATGGAAAAGCCTGGCCCACTCAATGTCAGGGTCTCCCAGTCAGTGAACCTGCTGAGACATGAGGGAGTGAGTGGGGCGGTGGGGAGCTGCTTTGGTCAGAAAGGTCACAGGGCGACCACTCAGCTCCTCCTCCCCAGCTGGGATTTTGCAACACCCGGATCTTATAACCCATGTGATGAGTGTTTGCGGGTCCTTGCCAAGGAGCACAAAAGGCCCAGACAGTAGGGGACGGAGACATCTAAACTACAGGGCGGCCCATGTGCCGGGCAAGACGGCTCCAGGCGTAGACCCTGATCCTCTGGCTCTTAACCATTCGACTCACTGACCAAGCACGGGGCTCGCATCCTCTCCTGACGCACCTCCAAATGCTCTCCGTCTACATCTGTGTGTTGGTCAAAAAGGACGTCCTGCCTTTGCGACTTCTATCCCTGTAGGACACCCACCCACTCCACCCCAGCAGTTCGGGAAGGGCTAAGTATCACCTGACGTTCAAATGTGCCGTCGACAGCTCAGGGGATAAGAATGCAGGCGTCCTGGAGGCAGGTGCTTGGTGTCAGTTAGATCCCGGGTCCTACGAACCTGTGCCCACGGGCCAATTACTAACCTCTCTGCCAGCCTCAGTTTCGTATCTGTAAAAAGGGACTGACGTCGTCTGCCTCACGGGATTAGTCGTCCTCGGTACACATTAAAGTACTTTGCAAAGCGCATACACCGAATGAAAGCCAGGCGCTAATCCTGTGGCCACAAAGTATTCCTGGACTCTGAATTAAGGCTCATGCCTTAACGATTTACATCGCACCTTCCCAAAAAAGACCGGGCCAAAGAATGTGGTAGATTAAGATCCACACAGATCTATTAGAAGGGTATTACTCTAGGGTGGTAGTACATTTCTGTCTGTCCACAACTCTGAGCACAAAGGCAACCCCAGGGTTGGGCAGCAGCGTTCTGTGATTAGGTAGAATTCACTGGCAAGAATCCTTGGCAAGAGCAGTGGCCAAGGAGAACGTCTCGTTGGGCGGTTGTGCCCTGTTATCCCATGATCTTGACTGACTGTATCCTGTCGTTTGTAAACCAAAGGGTATGCCTAGGGAGACCCAGGAATGCGGACAAAGATTTCACCAAAAAAGAGAAAGTACACGTATCCAAGGAGAGGGCGGGACCTTCGGGAACAAGGCGCGCAGTGCAAATGTGCTCATGGTGTCCCAGAAGCAGCCAGCAAACAGGCGTGTCTCGATCATAGGGTCTGTGGTCGGCTTTGTGAGCAATGTAGAGTACCTCACACTCGGGGAGCAGTTGACACAGAGCCACGACCGTTCTAACCGCCTGTTGCTTTGCTCTGGAAACCCCAGCATTCAGTACCAGCAAGAAGTTCTAAGTTCTCGGAAGAATCACAAAACTTGGTCGGTGGGTTGAGAGATGTGGCCATGATCACCGGCATGAAAAGCTCCCTGCTCCTCTCCAGATTGGGCCGGCCTGCTCCCTTCCTCCCCACGTCTCAGCGGGGGCAGTGCACAAGCACGGCCACCCTGGGCACATCCTCCCCGCCCCCCAAGCAGGGACTTCTGTGGGCCAGGAGGAAGCCAGTGCTGGGTGGTGCGGTCCCTCCCCCCCCACACACAACCACACCCACACCCCCATCTTCCCTCTCTCCACTGGACCGAAAACACACACACACACACACACACACACACACACACACACACACCCCACAGCTAAAACAAGTTCCACAAAACAGTATCTATCTTCTTTTCTGTCCTACTTCACTTTTTTTCGATGTCTGTGGGCCACCGAAACTGATTTTTAGGACCAGTGGGTCACCAACGGTGCTGTGACAAATACTGGCCTATGCCCAGACCCAGAGCTCTGGGGAGGCCGAAGCTCTTCTTCACAACACCCCAGCTGCACACAGCCCAGCCCCAGCCCAGGCTCACTTCTCATTTGCTGAATAAAAGGTGGGGAGGGGGAGAGGGGAGGGAAGAGGAAGAGGCACCCAGGGAAGTGTAGGGGACGCAGGAAGGAGGGGCCTGGCCAAGGGCACATCAGGAGGCTGGGGCTGCCTTCAGGGCCCTGGTGCCCCCCTCGTCAAGGGGCCTGGGCCCTGGTGTCCCGGGAACTGGACCCTGGACCCGCTGCCAGGTGCAAAAGTAGACGCTGGGCCCCTCACTCACCAGACCTTCCACTCACAGCTTAGAAAGCTCCCATTTCAGAAATGGCCAGCAAATGGGCCCTTGGAGGCTTCCATAAATTAAGAATTAAGTTAGGTTGGGGCGGCTGGGTGGCTCAGTCGCTTAAGCATCCAACTTCAGCTCAAGTCATGATCTCGCGGTTGGGGTTCGTGAGTTCGAGCCCCACGTCGGGCTCTGGGCTGATGGCTCAGAGCCTAGAGCCTGCTTCCAATTCTGTGTCTCCCTCTCTCTCTGCCCCTCCCCCGTTCATGCTCTGTCTCTCTCTGTCTCAAAAATAAACTTAAAAAAGAAAATTTTAAAAAATAAATAAATAAACCTTTAAAAAAAAAAAAAAGAATTAAGTTAGGCTTTGCCCGAATTGTTTCACAAATTCCATTCTGATTTTAAGTGAGTGGGCTTACGCCATAATAAACCAGGTCAGAGTTCAAGAACATGTAGAGTGGGACTTCACCCTTCCCAGGGGGCTCGCCCCAGTGCTGACAGTGCACCACGGATCCACCTGGACCTCGTGTGTTCCTCATCAGTACCTCAACAGCTCCAAACTCTTCTGCCCTGGTCATGCGGAGGTGCAAACAGGTCAAGGCACTAGCCTCAGTGTCCCAGTTGGATTGCGGCCTTCTCGGTGTTTCTCGAAAGTGTTCCAAAAGTGGCCCCAAATGATGCAACCCCCACCCGCCCCACCAGGTCTCCCCCGGAAAAAGCTCCCTACAACCCTCCCCTGTCCCCCCATCTGAATGCTGGCCCAAATCAGTCTGTCCCCTGTGGGTTCCTTTGTGACCTTGAACCCAGAAGACGGAGAAGCCAGGAGATGCCAACTCACAACAGGAGAGGGGTGGCCGAGCGGGAGGGGGGGGGCCCAGAGTGATGATTTGCAGCCCAGAGGCCAGCATCGGGCCCAAGTGTCTCAACCCTACAAACAGCCCTCCTCACGGGCACCCTGTGCCTCCAGATCCACAAAGTTCTGCCAGGGGCCTGGCTCGCCTCCCCAACACCACACAGCCCTACATCCAAACAGGAATAAAAGCTCCAAAACACACATCCATAAGCAAATGTGCTTGATAAGGATACAAATGTTGACAAATATGAAGAATTATCAAAATACAGAACTGTAAAACAAACAGATCTTCCAACGTGGGGTAAAAAAGAAAAAAAAAAAAAACTGTGTGTTTAATTTCTCAATTACTATCCATTCCTCACTTACTTTTATTCCTAAGACCCAAATTATAGAACAAAAGATAAACTGTAAATTTCGCATGCATCATGCCATTTCTCTGATTTAAAAAAAAAAAAAAAAAAAAAAAACTTTTACAAGCTCATCTTTTCCAAGATACTTCCTACTATCCTGGGGAAACTATTAGGTTCTAAAAACTGTCCGACTTAATCCGTTGTTTTTAATTCAAGTTTCCTGTTTGGTGGTCAAACACTGGGTTGACATCTGGTTTCTTCAGCGACTACTCTGCACATAAATTACGTGCCAGCTGTCTACACTCTAGCCTATGGCACTTAGAGTTATGTCTAAGCCACTACTTTGCATCCTACATGTTCCTGGCCTTCCCCAAAATAAAATTATTCTCAGGGGCATGTGATAGAGCCGACTGGGCCTAGCACCCATAGGCTGCAGGAAAGATGCACAGAGGCCGGGCAGAGGAGGAACCAAACTGTAATCCGAGAACCAGATTCCAGCCCCGTTCAACCTGCCACCTAGCAGCTGTGTGACCTTGGGCACGTAGGTCAACTTCCCTGAGCCTCAGTTTCCTCAACTGCAGAGCAAGAATCCGAAGCCCCAGGGGACATTTTCGTAAAAGTTCCGGGCGCACGGCAGGGCTGCCCACTACACGGATGGAACCCACCCGTCGTCGCTGGACAGAGCGAGGTCCGGCCGCCCCTGGGGTCCGCCAGGCGGGTCAAGGTCAGCCCTGCGGGCGACCCAAAGGGAAGGCCCGAGGGATGCTCGCGAGGCCGCCTGGCCCCGGGCCTGTTTCTCCGCCTCTCGCCCCGAACCACGTCCCCCAGAAAGGGCCGCGGGGACCGAGCACGGTCCCCCGGCCGGCTCCGGCGTCGCCGCGCGCGCCCACTCTCCGCCGGGCTCCGCCCCGCCCGGCCCGGCCGGCCGAGGCTGCGGCCCCTCCCGGTAGCGGCCCGAGCTCCTCCGAGGCTCGGCCTGGGGCTGGGCGAGCGGCGGGCGGCGCGGAGGCGTCTACTCACCTTGCGGCGCCGCGCGCGTGGCCTTCTTTGTATGCAAACACTCTCTGTCCGCCGCGCGCTCGCTGTCACCGAGGACTGCCCGCGGCGGCGGGGGCGGGACGAGGGGCGGGGCGGGGGCGGAGCGAGGGACGGGGCGGGGCGAACGGGGCCGCGCGAGGGCCCTCGTGACACGCGAGCGGCTCTGCTGCTTTCAGGGCCCCTCTGGCCTCGGGGATCCGAGCCTCCTCCCTCGGAAGAAGGCTGGCACCCGCCAGCCCCTCCTGCGCCGCCCACCTTAGCTTTCCTGTGGGCACGGCACTTTAGGCCACGTTTCTGATGATCCTCCCCAAAGCCACAGTCCCATATTTTAATTCACCGGGCTAGACTGACCTGTTCCCGAAGCCTCGGAATTCAGGGGGCGTGCATCAGCTGTCGCGGTAGCCAGGTAAAGCGTTCCAAAAACCTCCAGGGCCTGGCGGCTGCCATCTCAGACCTACTCTTTAAGCAAGTCCCTTAACTGTTCTGACCCAGATCCTTAGTTTCTACAACCATGTCGCGGCAGTCAGCCTTACTGACCATACTGCAATTTATACTTAGCTCTTCAACCTAAGTTCACCTTCATCCTTTCTCCCAATGAACAAGCACCCCTGCTGCGTCCATTCACTAAGCATACTTGTCAAGCTCTGTTCCAAACACCGTGAAATGTTGCTCAGAACAAGAGACAGGACGCTGCCCCTTTGGAACTTCCATTCTCCAACAAGGAGACAAAGCAAGGAACAAATAATGAAAAAAATAAATAAATAATCGGGTGGCAAAAAGAGGTAGATCAGATGATCACAGGCTGGCTCACTTAAACAGAAATCGTAAACGACAAGAAACACCGGTGTCCTACAAAGATGTGGAGGCAGAGCTTTCTAGAGATCAGAAGCAGCAAGTGTAAAGGTCCTGAGGCAGCCCTCTGTGAGAGGCTGGAGGGATAGCAGAGACCAAACATTTAGGATTTTGTTGCCCAACTAAGAAGTTTAGGTAGTCCAAGAAGGGCTTTAAACCTGTGAATTATATGATCTAATTTACATTTTTTAAAACTGCTTCTCTGCTCTATGGAAAATAGAGTGTAGAGGACCAGAGTAGAAGCGGGCACACTACTACAGGAAACCAGAAGAGATGATGTGGCTGAGACTGATGCGAGGGGTGGGGTGGTTATGAGAAGTGGAAAGACTTCAGATATATTTGGGAGGTAAAACTTGTGGATCCACCGATGTATGGGTGGGGTGGGTGTGGCAAGTCAAGGGTGAAATCCCCATTTGGGTCTTGAACAACCGAGGGATGATGCTACTTTCTACTGAGGTGCAGAAGGAAGAAGCAGCAGCAGCCTTGGGAGGAAATTCAGGGCTGCGCTTTTGGCCACTCGAAGCTTGAGACGCTTTTCAGCCATCCCAGGGGAGATGTCGGGAAGGCATCACTGCAGAAGTCAGGCTGGCTCTAGATGGAAGATGGGGTCCTCTGCCCTGGAAGCTTTGCCCAGGTGATGTGTCTTCTTCCAGCTGGCCACCTGTGGATACATTCTTGCTGGCCTTCGGGGGGACTCCCATCTAGGCAGCCTGTCCCCAGGAAAGCAGGTGACCCCTTGCCAGGGGCATTTGGGAGGAGGGGGCTACGAAGGGGATCATCAATTACAGATGAGATTCCTCCACAGGGATGTGTCTCGGAGACGGCGGTTAGGAATGCACACCGCGGCAGGCAGACCCCCAGGAGGAAGCATTCGTATACTCCCCACCCTCCCAGAGCTTCTGGCCTTGGGGTCAAGAAGCAAGGCTACTTGGAAAGGCTTTCTGGAAGGAAGGCCCAACTCCAAGCCACTTCAGTGAAGAGCTTGCTTAAAATAAATCTTGAATTATTAAAATTTAGAGGCTTAGAGGTCTGAAAGCCTAACAAAATCGAGTCCAAAGCACTCATTTTGCAAATGAGGGACTTGGAGGCAGAGTGGGGTTGGGGTTCACCCCAAGTCACCCCAAGTGAGCCCTGGAACTTCCCCTGCTATTCCCATTACTGCCACAACATCTAAACAGCCAAATGCCTAAGGGGGGAGTCTTCTCAGACAAGCCCTCCAGAAGAGAGGATTACGCACTGGATCCCATTTCACGGTTCACTTTGCAATCGTGCCCTGTCTGGAGTCCCCCTGGGAGGGCCCTTGCTGTGTTGTCAGCTCCTGGGGCTGGTGACCCAGCTGTGACTCAGCCAGGAGAGCTGAGGTGATCCCCCTGGCCAATCCCAGCACCTACCGTCTTCAGCCCAACTCGGAAGATAAGAAGGAACCACAGGGATGAGGAAGAAGAAGGAAGGGCTGAGTGAAGCCAGGGCAAACAGCACACACACACACACACACACACACACACACATCCTTGATTCTAAAGACTCAGTTTCAAAATCTGGAAAATGGGAAGCAGATCCACTTTGAGGATGGCAAAGTCCATCGTGTAAAATTCAGAGGGCAGTTGCTGACCCAAAACATTCTTAAATTCTGAAGACCCCATACATTAGGGAGTGGCGACGCCCCGAAGGATGTGTTCGCTCGGCCCCTCTGTGATCCAGAGAAAATGCCCAGCTCACTCAGCTCCAGGACTCAGCAGGCTGCTGGGCTCCCTCCTAGAAGGGACAGGCAGAGAGCACCAAAGAAGGACAGTTCCTCAAATGGTGCAGTTTCGCTGTGCAGTCTGCGAGGAGAGGGATCAAATCGGCCCTGTTCTAGCTGGAAACCTCCCGGCGTTTAGCCAGTGATAATAACCGTATTATCCTGGGAATTCTGAACTTTTCCAGATTTGTTACCCACACAACGGAAAGGGCTCCGCACAGGGGATGGGGGGGTTGGCAGGAGGGGTGAATGCCCCTCTTCACGGGACCCCAGGAAACAGTGTCAGTAGGTATACAGATGACTGGTCTCCTGACAGCACTGAGAATAGCATCGGTCATTTAGCTCAGTAAGTGCCCAGGGCAAAAGGGATACTAAAGAGAGAACAATGCATTTTCCCCCCAGAGGGCCGACTTGGGCTCTCAGGAAGGGAGGGGACCTCCTCGGGATCCAAGGGCAGTCCTTGGCTGGGGGGGCCCTGATGAGGTAGGGGGCTTCATGGACTTTCCCTTGTGGGGGCCTCAAGAATCAGGAGGGAATCATGAACCACCCAGCGGCACATCACCCCCTCGAAGGGCGGGAGACTGAGCAGCCTGGAAATCCACCGGAGACCGAGTGGGTCCCCTGGGTGTAGGTGGGCAGACCGACCACAGCAAGTTTCATGGGGGAAGAAGCAGGCGGGAGAGGCCCCGGGTCCCACAAGGAGGAGGAGGAGGAGGAGGGGGATGGTGAACCAGGGGAGCAAATGTCTACAACCAAATCACAAAGGCCCACCCCCCCCAAACTGGAGTGAGGGTCACAGATTAGGGCTGAGGCACCCAAGAGAGCAAAAGAAGTCTCAGGGAGAGAAAGGGGAGAGGCTGACAGCTGGCCACGCCTGGACGTTGGAGGCCACGCCCCCCAGTTCACCCTAACAGATACAGGAATTGGGCAGCATCCAGTACCGGCCCTGGGCTGGCAGGCAGGCAGGCGCTCAGCGGTTGAAGGGGTCGCAGGACCCAGGCACACAGAGCAAGGCAAGGAAAACCCAGGGCTTGGGGCAGAGGGAGATGCGCCCGCCCGCCCGCGGGGCCCGCACCCACTCCCTCTACAGCAGCCACCACCCACGCACACGCACGCTCATTTCTTGAGCGTCCACCCTGCGCCAGGCCCTGTGTGGAGTGCTGGGGCTTCCACGGGGGCGCAAGGCCAGACGGAGCCGCCGTCCCCGGTGCGCGCACGGTCTGGGGTAGTGATCACGGCCAATGGCACAAAAACCCATGAAACACTGTCGCCGGGCTCAGGGCTGCCAGGAACTGAAGGGTGGTACATTGCCACGGGATTTGACCTGCTCGAACGCGGAGGAAGAGGGTTCAACTGACCTTGGTGACCTGAGCAGGCGCTCGCGTGGGCTAATCTAGGCCAGGTGTGGAGGCACAGAACTGTGGGCGTGGGAACCGCGTGTGCAGGACAGGCTGGTGTGTGCAGGGGTGAAGGAAGTTCCTGACTGGCCTCCCTTGGGTGAGGGGGGCCACAGCAAGTCCCATGACTGGCCTGGCAGAGCTCCTGGCCTGTGTCCCCTGCAATCAACAGGGGCTGGGACATCCTTTCTCCTCTAGCCAAATGGGGATGATTCCTAATGAGCCAGGCTAGGGCCAGAAAGATACTTTTGCCGGGACTAGTACCTTGTTCTTCCCTCTTCCCGGTCCCCTCGAGGCCTGCAGGACCCAGGACCCAGGTCTCTATTGCTAAAAAGAAAGCCACCAGACCAAGATGGAATCCCTTGCCCCCAGAAGAGCAGAGCAAAAGGAAACTGCACTTTCAACCTCTCCAGGAGTGGAAATTTTACGCCAATAAATTTGGAATTTTCTGGTCAGCACCAAAGAGGTGATCTGTCAGACAGACAGACCCTCTCCACCCCCTAAGGGAAGAGGAGATCAGCCACCTACTAAAAGCTCCCCGTCCTTCCCCCAAGGGAAGGTGGCCTAGCCTGAACCGATCCTTTCTTTTCTTTTGCTAATTTCTTGCCCCAACCCTCCTCCCCGTTAAAACCACAGTATTTTGTGTGGCCCCTCTCTACCTGCTAGACGGGAATGGCTTCATAAGGCCAATTAGATCTTCCAATGTACTCCGGTGAATTTTGGTTTTTTGACCTCTACAAAGTAGCCCACACACCTTGGAAGTCGTGGCCTGCGACGGAAACTCCAGGTGAGTATGTCTGAGCGGACTTTTACGGACTTCACCCTTCCCGGCTCTTCCCCAGCCTTACAGTGAACAGTCTCTGCCAGTCCCCAGGAATGATCGTCACACTATTTGGAATGGCCTGAACATGTGCCAATCACAATGGACACCAGGCACGGCAGAGCAGAGTCCAGCTGGATTAGGGAGGTGAGGAGGGGAAGGGAGCGGGCAGTTGAGGTGGCAGGAATAAAATAAGGCCACTTAGGGAACTGGGGACAATGACCAATAATCAGTATTTCGGAACTTCCAACATTTTAACCACTGGCAAGGCCATATGAGTGTGTCCGAGGTGCATCTACCCAAGA
The DNA here is from genome assembly GCF_023721935.1 of Panthera uncia. Lineage (NCBI taxonomy): Eukaryota > Metazoa > Chordata > Mammalia > Carnivora > Felidae > Panthera > Panthera uncia. The sequence goes on from NW_026057579.1 coordinate 31,358,896, forward strand.
AGGAAACGTATTTGGAGTTCCACTGAGAGATGCATTTGCTGTGGACTGAATGTTCACCTCCCCTTCCCACAAATTTCTATGTTGAAGCCCTAATTCCCAGCGGGATGGCATTTGGAGATGGGGGGGGGGGGGGGGGGTGGTGTAGTTAGGCTCAGGGGAAGTGGTGAAGGTAGATCCCCTCCAGGAACCCAGACCACACAGCTAAGCACAGCCATTCAGCCTCTGACCTCAGCGACTGACTTCCGTGACATCCAGATGGCTCCAGAAGAAATCAGGTTCCCTCCAAGAAGACACTGTGCAAGCCAATTAGTTACAGTGGGGTGAGGTCAGGGCCAACCTCAGGGTTAATTGCTCGCCTACTGGGCTTTTCCGTGCATGGGACTTTGCTACCAGTTAAGATAAAATCTGTGATGCTAAGTGAATACAATCCTTTGTCAGCTCTAAACAAACAGTTAGGAAAGCAGACCAGGACTGACTGGATTTGCCAATAATTGATAACATCTGTCAACACACAGAATTCAAACGCTGCTCTGCTCGGCCTACAGTCACCCACACTGGCACCTGCTTGTTGCCTCGAGCCTAAATACAACCTCTTTAATTGTTGACCTAGAACCTGGGGTTGTTTGAGGAAAGTAGCTCTACACTCTGAGGATTTCAAGTCATGAAAAGCCATTCATCTCGTCTCTTGTTCATAGAATAAACAACGTCCTGCTAGAATTGGATATTCTAACCCGCACCTAATATGCTGAAGCAATGTTTCCCACCAAAACTCGTCACATATTGGCATCACCCGGGAAACTATTAAAATTCTCGGTGCCCCCCGGTGGGGGGTGCCTGGGTGGCTCTGTCAGTTAAGTGTCCCACTCTTGATTTCAACTCAGGTCATGATTCCCCAGGTCATGGGATTGAGCCCCACATCGGGCTTGGGATTCTCTTTCCCTCTCTCTTGCCACGCTCTCTCTCATTCTCTCTCTCTCTCTCTCTCTCAAAATAAATAAATAAACCTAAAAAAATTTTTTTTAAAAACTCTCTGAATGCCCAGACTACAGTCCACATGCATTAACCACAGTTTCTGAGGGTAGAACCCAGCATCGGTTATGTTGCAAAACTCCCCCATGAGATTCTCCGGTCCAATCACTTCTAAAAACTCGTGCTCTAAGAATCTACTTCCCTTCATCCCGTATCCTGGCCACGGCCAGTCTCTAGCAAAGCCCATCCTCCCCTCTCCCAGCCCCCCATGCCGAGGGCCACCGTATAACGTACATTTCTTCCAATTGTCCATACAGTGAAACCCATACAAGCCAGCTCAAGCAAAGTGAGTGAGTGTGTGTGTGTGTGTGTGTGTGCGCGCGTGCACATGTATGCATGAGTGTGTGTGTGTGTGTGTGTGTGTGTGTGCAGCAAGACATGTTCAAAGGAGCCACAGAGAGGTGCTAGCGAAAAGCAGAGAAGGCAGGGTCCACCAGGAGGCAGATAGGAGGCGCCCTGGGCGTGGTTCCAAGCTGAGCCGGGACTGCTTCACCTCTTGCTAGGTATTTGATCTCAGGGAAGGCACATTTGCCCTCCCTGACCCTCAGTCTCCTTTTCTACTAAACTGGGCTCAAAACACCTGTTTCTCGGGGCTGTTTGGAGGAATAAATGATCTAGAGCACTTAGTGTGATGTCTGATTCACCCTACATGGTCCACTCTGTGAGCTTTGCGGTAATAACGATGATAATCACTATTATTTTTATTTGCGATGAACCCTCAGGAGGCTGCTAACAAACACAGTATCAGGTTTGGGGCCTCAGGATGGGGAAGACTTTTGGCAGACGACAGGTCCCGCGGGAAGGCACAATAAAGGCGTGGGGGGGATGGGGAGCTCTGAACGTCCTGTGCTGCAAATGTGGGGTCGCCTCCTCAGTTTGAGTGTGAGAAGACACTCATATTCTTCTCCTCTTTTCCCCCAGTGTCCAGTGAGTGCTGGGCCCAGAGGGAGGCCTCAGAAGACATGCTGAGTAAACGCCGAAATGATGGGCTGGGTTCAGTTAGCCCAGGAAGGAATCCCTCAAGAAAGTGAAAGTCGATTTCCTGGATTGACGCACAGGTTCCTTGGACTCAGGAGAGCCGAGCTAAATTTTCCTTTCACCCAAGGCAGAGCACTCATATCGCACAGAAGTAAGACGGCAGGCCCCTGTAAGGGATATCAAAGATGACAGAGCACTATTCCCTTGCCTCAGCGTCCAGGGGAACACTTCCTCAGTATCCTTCCAGCCTCTCTCTCCAGCCGTCATCCCTCCCAAGTCTGGTGAAGGGCACTGTCCAATCGCAGCTCCAACGGCATAAGGGTCAATACGAATCAAGAAAAAAAATGCAGTCCTCCCTGGTGCGCTCAGAGAGAAAGAAACATTTCCTTTCCCCCCTTTCCTTAGAGCCCTAACTATACAACACTTATTATAAATTCCTTCTCTGCCCCTTTGGGATGTGAGTAAATCTCCTTAAAAGGGAGATAAACCTCTGAGCACCTGTGCAACTCAAAAGCATGTTGGGTCTCTCCCAGGGCTCAAAAGAGGGTGAGCACCTGACTTTGGCCATGCCTCGCTCTGGGGTGCAGAACTAGCCCCTGTCGCACAGGATACCAGAAGTTTCCTTCTGCCTTTGAGTAGAGGCCATGAGCCAACAAGATGGCCGCCCCATTACCAGGTAAGCTGGGACCAGGTGCGGGTGACAAACGGTGCTGTCAATGCTCCTGCTTGACAACCAGTTGTCATTTCACGTGACAACACTGTGCAGCGCGTTGTATCAGCCTGACTAGACAGAGGGATGAGACTTCTTCCCCTCACCGTAATCTCTCAGCCGGTCGCCTGTGATGCACATCCTGTTCCGGTTTGATGCTTATTCGGCACACTTCTTTTTTTTTCTCTCTCTCTCGCTTCGTGGAGAGGTTTTCTGGGGGAGGGGGAGATTTTGGTCGAGGCTGACAGTACAGGGTAGCTAATGTTAATTCAAGAGAGATGAGGTGCCCACCTGATTGTGGTCACAGGTCAAGGTCGAGTTGTGATTACTGTCTTCCATGCCTCATCCCGTGAATTCTCCCTCAAAGGGTACTAGGTAGGAGTCCAAAGGGTCCACGGATAGAAAGCACAAAGCCATGAACTTATCGTGGCAACAAATTCAGTCTTCGTCTCACTGACTTCTAACTCAAATTTACTCGCATCTCCTTGCATTGTGAGGGTCTGCAACAAACGCGGTCGTATTAACCGTGCCTGTGACCAACACCCACACCCGCAAAAAAACCTCACGGACATCTTTGTGCCACATCAGAGCAGGGGCAGACACCGCAAAATATCGTGGACGCTCCTTACTACTCCAAGATTACGGTTGCTATTGGATCTGCTGCTCGGGGACAGGAGACACGAGGAAGTCAGGTGTCCAAGACCCGGAGACAGGCGGCCGGCCTCCACAGAGGTTTAGTCAAAACAACAGAGACCCTCTACCCCCACCACCCGACACCGTCAGGCCAACGGGAACCGCAGGGCAACGAGAAGAGCCAAGGAGAGAAAAAAATAACATGCCAAGGAACCCTCTCTGAAGTTCAGCGCAAAGGGAAGGTCTAAAGCATATATCTCCGATAAACCCACCCCTACCCTGCAACACAAAGTGTGCCAAAAGGAACCAGACGGGTGGGGAACTGAGGGTGACCACCACAGTAGCTCATGCCTCCACACCGAAGGCCCACCAGGAGGGAGAGCAGGTCCCTCTGGAGATAAAAACAAAACTCGTCTAAGTCTCTACGGTTCTACCAAGATGTCCAGCTTCCAAGGACAAAATCATGAAGCAAATGAAAAGGTAAGGAAAACAACGACAACAACAATACGCTCCCAAGAGACAGCGATAGTAAGAGCCAGACTCAGGTATGACATAGATGTTCGAACTATCTGATGTGGATTTTTTTTTCTAAAACGAACAAACAGGTGAAAGTCTGTAATGCGTAAGGTAAACGTTACGCAAGGTCAGATGAGTGATTTCATTGGAGAGATGGAAACTGTGGGAATCCAATGGAAACGCTAGAAATGAAAACATACCGTAATGAAAATGGAGAACAGGGCATCTGAGAGCTTGAGTCAATATCAAACGGTCTAACCTTCATCTAATGGAACCGCAGGAGAAGACAGGGAGAGAGCAGGGAAGAAGAAATATGTAAGGATATAATGACCTAGGATTTTCCAGATTAGTGACAGGCGGCAAAGCACAGATCCAAGATCCTCAAAGAACACCAAGCAAGCCAGCAAGATAAATATCACACACATGTGCACACAGGCATGCCGTACTTGAACTCGTGAAAATAAAAGCAAAGAGAAAATCGCAAAGACAGCCAGAGAAAAGACAAATTACACAGAGAAACAAGGTAAGAGTTACAGATCTGAACTCGTTTGTTATTTGATGTATGGATGTATGCATGGATAGATGGATGGATAGATGACCGATCGACTAATCGATCAATGTGCATGTGGTCTAAGCATGGGTTACTATACATGCAAATATTTTTATCTCTTTCCACTGAGAGGGACTAGAAGCAGTGACCCTCCAGTAGCAATGAACACACACACACACACACACACACACACACACACACACACACAAACCCAGGTCTTGGTTTTTCAATACCATTTTCCAGGGGCACCCGGGTGGCTCAGTCAGTTAAGCGTCTGACTTTGGCTCAGGTCATGACATCACGGTTTGTGAGTTTGAGCCCCATGTTGGGCTCTCTGCTGACAGCTCGGGAGCCTGGAACCTCCTTCGGATTCTGTGTCTCCCTCTCTCTCTCTTTCTGCCCCTCCCCGCGCACTCACTCTGTCTCTCTCTCTCTCTCAAAAATAGATAAACACTAAAAAAAGTTAAAAAAATAAGTAAATACCATTTCCAATCAAAGAAACTAGGGTTTGTTGGAGAACTGATTCCAGGGCCTAAGCAGGGGAAATAGCAAAAGCTCCTAGAGAGTCTTGTGAGACCACAAAGTAAGGAAGTGCCAAGAAAGAAAGGAAGAAAGAAAGAAGGAAGGAAGGAAGGAAGGAAGGAAGGAAGGAAGGAAGGAAAAGGAAAAGGAAAAGGAAAAGGAAAAGGAAAAGGAAAAGGAAAAGGAAAAGGAAAAAGAAAGAAGATGGGCAAGCATGTCGGAAGAGTACAGGAACCGACCCAGAAGACCTCCCGATGGCCAAAGCTGGACCTTGTTCAACAAGATAACACTATTAGATTACAACCCAAATAACTCGAAAAAGTTTCCGAATCCATACGGATATAAGTAATAACTGAATAAAAAGGTGAATGATGATGATGTAACTCTTCCTTAAAGAAGAATTCCAATTAATAAGTTTAGAAAAATGGGGGAAGTAGGAAAACCACCATTATAAAACCCCAGTAATGACTGCCATGGGCAGGACCCACCAATGGAAGCTAAGGCTGGTGCGCAAAGGTAAAAGCAGGAAGAGAATATTTACAAGGTTTCAGAATACTTAGTAATTACAAAGGGAGCTCGGCGTGCAAAGTCCTGGCCTACACCGCGTCGACCAGGCTATTGAGGCTAACATCTCGGCGATGAGCAGTGACACCACGTGTCCCCCCAGTAGGACGCACTGGGGTGGTACGTAATCTCTGTTACCTTTTTCCCAATAACACGACAACTTCAACACGATCATGGAATAAAACATTAGACAAGCCCAAATTGAGGGACCTTCTAACAAAGCAACTGAGGCAACTCTTCAAAAGAGTCGAGCTCAGGAAAGAACGGGGATTGAGGATTTGTCACAGACTTGAGGGGGACCAAGGGGACGGGACGACTCAGTGCCATTGAGGATCTGGGGTTCAATCCTGGAACAGGAAAAGCAGCTGGTAGAAAAACTGGTGAAATCTGAATACATTCTGCAGCTTTGTTTTTAAAAAATGGATCGCTCGTCCGACATTGCCACATGTTTTTAACATAAAATGGTTAGTAAAGACCCAAAGTCCCAAGGAGTCCGGGAGAAAGAGCTGGGCACCGACATGGAGAACTTCCTGAAAATACACTCCATGTCAGATGCCAGTACATAGATCTAAATGGCATTTCCTTTGCATTTCCCATGTTAATAAGATAAAATATTGGAAAGATCATTTTTATAAATTAGAATTTTATAATATGGCCATGGTTTATCCTTCTTAGGACTCCATGAGAGGGCGCTTGGGTGGCTCAGTCGGTTAAGGGTCCGACTTCGGCTCAGGTCATGATCTCGCAGTCCCTGAGTTCCAGCCCCATGTTGGGCTCTGTGCTGACAGCTCAGAGCCTGGAGCCTGCTTTGGATTCTGTGCCTCCCTCTCTTTCAACCCCTCCCTCACTTGTGCTCTGTCTCGCTCCCCCTCTCTCTGACTCTCTCTCTGAAAAATAAATAAACATTAAAAAAAAGAATTAAGTTAGGCTTTGCCCGAATTTTTTTACAAATTCCGTTCTGATTTTAAATGACTGGGCTTAACCCATAATAAACTGGGCCAGAGTTCAAGAACATGTAGAATGTGACTTCAGCCTGCTTCGGATTCTGTGTCTCCCTCTCTCTCTGCCCTCCCCCGCTCGCACTCTGTCTCTTTCTCTCTCAAAGATAAACATTTAAAAAAAATGTTTTTTAGAAAAAAGGACTCCATGAGAAGGCATTTACACTTAATAGATGATGGGATTTGTATAAAACCCCGGATCAAACCAACTAACGGAAGGTAGAGTTGAAATGCCAAGAGCCTTGGTATAGGCTTTAGGGTCCCTGAATGTCAGTCAACTGATTCCATCCTCCGGTGAGCTCTGTGCCCGAGAAGCCAGCGTGGGGGAGATTTTGACATATTATAATATAGGCAAACCGTTAAAACCTCATTGTGCTCCACCCTCCCTCCCTGACATTTACCTTAGCTGCTAGAAAAAAGCCTTCTCTCTCCAAGTTGAAGGACATATTGGCAGGACATCATTCAACTTCGTTAACTTCGCACGGAGGTCCCTGCTCATGGGAGCTTTGGCCTGCTGGTCAACCTTCCTCATTCTCCTTGTTGTCTAGTTCTCAGCTGGCATGGCCGCCCCTTACTGGCCTTCGTTAGAATAGGCATGGCTGGCTCCTCCCTGGTCTTGCCCTTCTCTCTCCTTCCTCCTCATCTTGCCCCGAAGCCCTCCTCCCTCCTATTTTCTCTTCTTCTTCATCATCCTTTCCTTTGTAAGGGCTCCAGGAAAAGCTCATTGTTAGGTGGCCCACTATGATGACACCGCTGGGGCTATGATGTCAGTACTTGGGGGTGCCCAGATGAGGAGAGAGATAAGAGAGATGAATGAGGACGAAATAGGGCTGCTCCATGGGGCAGGTTTGAGCCCAGCCCTGGATTCAGAGCAGAGCCTGGTCCACACTGGGGCGGATAGGAAGCTGGGAGCATAGCATCACCCAATTTTTTTCACGGAATCGGATTTTGCCTTGCCGATTTCTGAGTTCACAACAGGCTAACGGGAGGGGACGTGCAAAAAAGCAGTCCTCCAACAAACTGAGGATATTCTGAAGGAGGAAAATAACTCACCCCTTTTTTACCAAGCGTGGAAAAATTTGGAGTTATCTAGTACATCTAGCTACAAAGAGATTTTTGTATTAGATACTGTTGCAGGGGGAAAAAAATCAATTCCCAAGAAATTTAAGGCTATGTACGAACTCTTAGGTCATATGAAGCTTAACTCATGGGGGGGAGTTATGAATGGTGGCAAGATACAAGTGTTGAATTATTGTCTAATCAACTAAAGGTAGTTTTAAACTGGTGGTAAAATGTAAGGTTATTCCACAGTCAGAATGGAATCCTTCGAAATTAAGACATGACTTCCACGCAAGCATCAAAAGTCTTTGCTCAGATGGGGCCCTGAGAGCCCAAAGTTTTAAGATTAGAAGTGTGGTTCTCTGGGCGCCTGGGTGGCTCAGTCGGTTGAGTGTCCAGCCTCGGCTCTGGTCATGATCTCGAGGTCTGTGGGTTCGAGCCCCGCGTCAGGCTCTGGGCTGACAGCTCGGAGCCTGGAGCCCGCTTCGGATTCTGCCCTCCCCCACTCGCACTCTGTCTCTCTGTCTCTCAAAATAAATAAACATAATTTTGAAAATTTTTAAAAAAAGAAGTGGGGTTCTCTGTTCTTACTACCAAATGTTACACATCAGTGTAGAAGGTGAAATTTGAAAATACCCATTCATGGACCACTGGCCACCTCATTCTTCAGGAAAATCCAGAGTGGGAGCCAGCCCTCTCAGTCTCCCAGACGTCTGCCTCTGAAACCTGCCTCTCCCTGCCCACGTCTTCTTCGGATGGTGCTTTTGAATCTTAATGGAAAAGGCACATTTGAAGGATGAGTTCTTACAAGGAAGAGAATTTTTTTCTTCCGTCTCCAGCTCTTGGTGCCTTGGATAGCTTTGTGGTTACCGCAGAGTCCTAAAAAGAATGTTCTAATGTCAAAAGGGTGGTAGGTTCTGGTAACCACCTGGGATTTGCACATCGCTTTTACTGACTTGTCCTTATGCCATGCAGCACCTTTTAGTGAATTGCGCAAACGTGGCAAGTTCAGCTGTCCTGGGTAAGAGAAAGCAGTGGAAAGCAGTGGTACATAAAATATTTACAAATCCTTTCAACTAAATACTAGTTTTCCTTTCTTTTTTTTTAACCATTGTATTTTATTTTACTAACCTTTTCTATAGTTTCTCCAGATCTTGTCAACTCTTCCTTAATGAAAATTTGGGGGCTAAAAAATATTCACTTGCTCCTGGAGTTGTGATTCTCATCTTCCAAAGTGTACTCCAGGGTGCAGTACTCTTCTGAGACCGGAAGGGGTGTTACCAAAGCCAGCATGTTCAACGGGCCATGCGATTCCAGCTCATGTAACAACCTGCCAGCCTCAGGAGAATAAGATCACGTAGCTCTGCGTTTTCCCAACCCCGTGACATTGGGCTGCACAGATACGTCTGTTGGCCTGAAACAAAGGAAATCCTTTTTTCTAGTCTTCTCTGCAGGTCAGACCGCACCCGCAAAGCCACATCCAGGGCTGGTCATCAGACCTGAGAACCGTAGGGATGGCAGCATTGCCTGGTTGGGAGAGAACGATCCAGTGTGAAAGGGAGGGCTGGACCCCTCTCCGAGTGTAATAACCGAAGCTGTGGAACCTGCGGGAAGCCTTGTGTGAGGACACAGAGCAATGGAAGTCTAGTACCAAGGGCTGATAGGCAAGAACAAGCTTATGTTTGTCTGTAGATTCCAATGTGTGATGGCGGCGATAAGGACCTAGCGAGAGAGGTCAGACCCGGGCAATCTGTACTGGGCCTGCAGCCCAGGGGTTCCCAGCCGGACCCCTGATCGGAAAGGGCTTATGGAAGGTTTTCCAAACATGAGGCAGCAAAATGAACTGGAATCCCGACTGCTACTCCCAGCCCTGACTCAATGAATTAGCTCTCTCCTTCTTCCTGTCTTCCAGACGGAACTGCTCTGTCTTCTGCAGAAGCAGTGTGAGAATTCTAGGTCAGCAAAACACACAGAAACACTGGTTCAAAGGGAAACGTGTTCCCCTCTGTGTACTGCAGCATTAGCTACAAAAGTCAAATTAAAGAAGCAGCCCAAGCGATATACACAATGGAATATTACTCAGCCATTAAAAAAAAAAATCTTGCTGTTTGCAATGAGCCAGAAAGTAGAATGCTAAGTGAACTAGGTCAATCAGAGGAAGACAAATATATTATTTCATTCATATGTGGAATTTAAAACACAAAACAGATGAACATATGGGAAGGGGGGAAAGAGAGGGAAACAAACCATAAGAGACTCTTAATGATAGAGAACAAACTGAGGGTTGCTGGAGGGAGCGGGGGTGGGGGGATGGGCTACATAAATGAGTGACGGGCACTAAGGAAAGCACTTGTGATGAATGCTGGGTGTCGTATGTAAGTGATGAATCACTAAATTCTACTCCTGGAACCAATACTGCACTGTATGTTAACTAACTAGAATTGAAACAAAAACTTTAAATACACACACACACACACACACACACACACACACACACACTGATCCCAAGAATAAGCTGATTTCAAAAGACAGTTTCAGATCTGTCCCTGAGCCAGATTCTACCTGTAGAATCCGGAACCCAGGTTCTATCTGTAAGGTAATCCAAGTCCCTACAGGGAAAGTGGCTACCCCCACTCTTCATGCTGGATTTGACCCGCGCCTCAACCAAATGCTGTATTTCCCTCCCAGAACAGTGAGCATGTTTTTTGTGGTTTTTTTTTTAATTTTTTAATGTTTATTTATTTTCTTGAGAGAGAAAGAGAGCATGAACGGGGGAGAGGCAGAGAGAGAGGGAGACACAGAATCCGAAACGGGCTCCAGGCTCCGAGCTGTCGGCCCAGAGCCCGACGCGGGGCTCGAACCCACAGACCGCGAGATCATGACCTGAGCCGAAGTCGGACGCTCAACCGACTGAGCCGCCCAGGCGCCCCAGTGAGGATGTTTAAAAAAAAAAAAAGAATCCCACAGGTTTTTCAGAAATCTAGGGTATCCTAGGTAGGGTGTGGCTCTGGGGAACCTGGATTCCAGTCTGTGCTCTGTCACTTATGAGACCCTGCACGTGTCACCTCAAGATCTCGGCCTCCATATTGGAAAGTGAGGAAATGGGCATAAAGGATCGTGAGCTCTGACCTGTCTGCAGGGTGACTCCGTGGGCACAGACGTGCATCATCATCACTGCCGTCCATCCCCCAAACACACAGGCGTAAGCGTGAATCCGGTGTCCGTGGCACCCCTGGGCATCTCTAATTATTTCAAAGGATGCTGAGATAGTTTCAAAAGAAGAAACTCATGTGAATTCACTTTAATTTTAAAACAGATTAACATACTGGGGCGCCTGGGTGGCTCAGTAGGTTAAGCGTCTGACTTTGGCTCGGGTCATGATCTCTGCCTCACGAGTTCGAGCCCCACGTCAGGCTCTGGGCCGACAGCTCGGAGCCTGGAGCCCGCTTCGGATTCTGTGTCTCCGACTCTCTCTCTGCCCCTCCCCCGCTCACGTTCGGCCTCACTCTGTCTCTCAAAAATAAATAAATGTAAAAAAAAAATTTTGTAATTGTTTGAAAAATAGGTGACACATTACCAGATACTTTCTCCTCTCCCCCCGCCCCCACCTCGCCTGGGAATGCGTAAGTGAAGATTTGGGCGTCACTAACCTAATTAGAGGACGTTCTAAGCCCCGTAAGACCAAAAAATCCACTGGGAGCTTTTTGAATTTCAAATGGGAGGGATGGATGGAGGCCAGGAGCGAGGGTGGGCAGACAAGGATGTATCCCTGTGCCAGTGCTGTTTAGTTCTATCACGTCCTGCTTTGTTCACGTTGAATCCACACAGCGTGGTCTTGCTCAGCCAATGCCCTGCTGGGCCACAGGGTCCTCGGGAGACCCAGAGACAGATGGATCAGCTAGAGAGCATCAGAATGAGGGCGCATCACGCTCACACACACGTACACACACACACACACACACACGTGAGTGTGCACACACACTCCTCCAGAGCCAGCATCACACATCTGACCGCACGTCAAGTGTCACTGCTGCCCTGGCTCCCCTTTTCTACGTGCAGGCCAAGCTCAAGCCACACCGGATCATTTCCATTCCTTTATGCTTGCCCTGTTCCCTTCTACCGCAGGACCTTTGGACATGCTCTTCCTTCTACATGCAATCTTCTCACCTCTTCACCTGGTTACCCACTTATTCTTTAACCTAATTCAACCATCACTAACCTCCCTGACTATATCAGTTCTCCCTGCTAGACACTCTTACTGTTCTCTAAGTCTTTTATTTGAAGGATTTATCAGAGTTAGAATGTTCCTTTTGTGTGTACAATTACTGTAAAATCCCTCTTCAGCAGATAGACTCTGTAGGAAGGAAAAGACCATTTCTGTGTAAGTATCTAGCACAGTGCCTGGCACACAATATCCGCTCCATAAATATTTTTTTAAGTTTTTTATTTAAATGCCAGTTACTTAACATACAACGTAATATTCGTTTCAGGCGTACAATATAGTGATTCTTCAGTAGTATTTTTAAATAAATGTTTAAGTGTCATTTCATGGGTCATAATGCCTGCAAACACATATTCATCATAGTAAGAAGGATAAGAACCCAGCTATAATAAAAATATAATCATCCTAACAAAAAGAAATGAAGCACGTATTAGTGTTAATGCCAACACCCTTATCAAGAACGAAGCAGGAGGGGAGTCCCCAAGAATGCACTCATTTATGCAACAAGCCATTTCTGAGTGTTTAGCATGTGATACACTGTGGGGATAAACCATGAAGAGATGCCTCTGTTCTCAAAGAGACCAAGATCCAGAAGACAGATAGTGTCTCCAGCAAGGGAAAACAAGTACACAAAATTCAGAACAAGTTGCCCACTGGGGAGGGGAAAGGGATTGGTAAAAGGGAGGATTGTGAATACACGCTAAAATGAGACATTCGTACGAGGTTTCAACTCGCAAATGAAAAAGGGGCCTGGGGACATCTCTATACAATCGAAGAATTCACCGAACAGAAAATGACCATTCTCTAGAAGTTTCTAATTAATTGCACTATCGCTTCATCTGGTTGTGCTAGTACGGTGTCACTAATCCATGCGGGACAAACATTGCAGAGTGGGGTTGTAATGGTTCTTGCTAAAAAACAAAAACAAACAACCAATTGGCTGCAAGAGAGACCACAGCGCATTTCTAGATGGGAACGCAGTGACTGTCATGGGGCACCTGCAGAATAACTCCGTTAACGGTGCTGGACAAGGAAGAAAAGGGGCCACCAGCCCAGGAGAACCTCAAACAGGTGCCCGAGCCAGAGCCACGTGGCCCCCGTGGACACAGCCAGCTCCCTGCAGCTCCCTGGCTCTTTATTCCAAAGGAACTCCAGCCATCGGTGCTCCCAGGCAACTTTCCTGTTCCATCCATGCTAACTAAAAACAGACAACCACAAATCACCAGGCATTTGAGGAAAAGCAGCAACATGAAATGGTAAACAGGAGGGGGGAACTCCACCCCTGAAGAAATTTAAAGATGATGGAGGGTCAGGGCACCACGGTGGCTCAGTTAAGCGTCTGACTGTGGCTCAGGTCATGATCTCACGGTTCGTGGGTTCCAGCCCCACGTCGGGCTCTGTGCTGACAGCTCGGAGCCTAGAGCCTGCTTTGGATTCTGTGTCTCCCTCTCTCTGCCCCGCTCATGCTCTGTTTCTGTCTCTCTCTCTCTCAAAAATAAATGAATATTTTTTAAAAATTAAAAAAGAAAAAAGGAAGTCAGTGAAACGATGCATTCACCATTCTGTGAAACATTATTATCAGCCTCAAATTCTAATTCCCACCAAACCATCAAATGGGAAGCCGAATTTATTTTTTTGTTATTTTTTAAAATGTTTATTTTTTTATTTTTGAGAGAGAGAAAGAGCGCGCACGAGGAGGAGAGGGGCAGAGAGAGAGCGCGAGGGAGAGAAAGAATCCTGAGCAGGCCCCACCCTGCCAGCACAGAGCCGGATGCGGTGCTCGAACTCAGAAACCGTGAGATCACGAGCCAAGCCAAAATCAAGAGTCAGGACAAGTCAACCGACGGAGCCACCCAGGCACCCGGGAAACCACATTTAAAAAGAGTTCAAGACATGCAAGGATTCGAAGACTTGTCTTCTGTGTCCCTTTTCTGGGAGGCCGCATAAAAAACGACCTCCAGCTTTTGGTTATTTGCAAAGAATAAATTAAGAAAGAAGAAAACAAGAACCTGGGTGACAGCGGACCTCGTGAGGGCCTCCGAACATAACAGCTCTGATGCAGGATTTAAGAGCGAGCGGGAGAAGGGCCGTCTCCAGGCAAGAGATTCTAGGGAAAAGGGCACCTGCACAGAGAGCGAGTCTGGGAAGGCAGAGGCCATGCTAAGGGGACTCAGTGCAGGGAGTAAACGACGAGAATTAGAAACGGCTCAACAAGAGAAACTTCTTTCGGACGCAGCTGGTGATAGTGCTTAGGAACCAAGTCTCTGCAGCCGGAAGGCGTGGCTTCAGATCCTAACCCCGCCACTTACTAGCTGTGTGACCTTGGGCCAGTGGCTCAACATCTCTCACACGGAGACGATAACAGGACCAGCTCACGGGGCTACTGTGAGAAGCTAAACGAGTCAGTGTGGTCGAAATGCTTTTAGGAAAGAACCCATCACATAAAGTACCATATAAAGGTCTATTAAATAAAGAAGAAAACCAATGAACTACATGAAAATCGTGGTCATCCAAATAGAAAAAAACAGATCCCAATGACAGCGAGTTAATATTTTAAAGGCTGTTGAAAACAGCTTAAGATGTTGGAAATGTGTTAAAATGTTTAAAATACATGTATTTGGGGCGCCTGGGTGGCTTGGTCGGTTAAGCGTCCGACTTCGGCTCAGGTCATGATCTCACGGTCTGTGAGTTCGAGCCCCGCGTCGGGCTCTGTGCTGACGGCTCAGAGCCTGGAGCCTGTTTCCGATTCTGTGTCTCCCTCTCTCTCTGCCCCTCCCCTGTTCATGCTCTGTCTCTCTCTGTCTCAAAAATAAATAAATGTTAAAAAAAAAATTTTTTTAATACATTTATTTGTATGTGTATTTATATAAATGTAAAATTTAAATATGCATTAATTCTTAAATTTTAGTTAACAGACAGTGCAATGCTGGTTTCAGGAGTAGAATTCAGTGATTCATCACTTGCCTGCAATACCCAGTGCTCATCCCAGCAAGTGCCCTCCTTAATGCCCATCACCCATGTAGACCCTCCCCCACCCACCTCCCTCCAGCACCCCTCAATTCGTTGTCTATCGTTAACAGTCTCTTGCGGTTTGTTTCCCTCTCTTCTCTTCCCACCCCCCCCCCTGCCATATGTTCATCTGCTTTGTTTCTTAAATTCCACATATGAGTGAAATCTTGTTTTTGTCTTTCTCTGATTGACTTATGTCGCTTAGCATAATACATTTGAGCTCCCCGCCGTTGCAAATGGCAAGATTTCATTCTTTTCGATGGCTGAGTAATATTTAAGTACATATTAAATGCACCTTTTAAAGGGCACATCAAAGATATTGTTAAGTAAGAATGGGCTTAAAAATCATGAAAGCGATGGTTTCCAAGTGATAGAATCAAGTAAAAGCTTAAGGACAGTGTGTCGGGGCGGGGGACGGGGTGGGGGGGAGCAGAGAGTGGGAAGTACACATTTCTCCTCCTAATGAGGCAAAAGCATCCAGGGAAAACACACCTCCCCCAGGAAGAACACATCGGGGAAAAGAACCCCATATATGAGAAAGGCAGAGTCTGAGCACAGAACCAACTAAACCAGGGTAAGATTACACATAAGCGGCAGAGCGTAAGAAACAAGAATGCCTTTGCGCCTGTTCCATGAGAATCAGCTAGATTCTCCTCCATCAGAGCGGAAGCCTCAGGATAACGTGGAGACAGGTAAACAGACCAGAGGTAGGACCAGGAGACTGTGACCCTCTACCGTGGCTGGTATTTGCTAGTTGATTTTCTAGAAACTGGGTACCCGCAGTGCTTTGATACAAGTTTTCAAAACTAAATTTAAATCTGGACAGAATCACTTCCCGCCCCGCCCCCCCCCCCCAAATATGCTCTCTCCAAAACGATTGCATTTTAAATCCAGTCCTTTGACAACTTAAAGACAACTTTTCAAACCCAAAGCAGCAAGTCTCCAGTAACTGGGCCAGGGTAACCCA
This sequence comes from Panthera uncia, assembly GCF_023721935.1. Lineage (NCBI taxonomy): Eukaryota > Metazoa > Chordata > Mammalia > Carnivora > Felidae > Panthera > Panthera uncia. The sequence continues at coordinate 31,374,652 of NW_026057579.1, forward strand.
GGTTTCTGAGAAATGCTGCTCTTCTAAGAACTGTTGCAATCAAAGCACAGGATGGCCAAGGGGGAGGTATTTTCAAGTACATGCTGCTGGTCGTGAGCACAACAGGGAAGATGAGCCAGGCTTCACATAACACACTGTTCCACCACATTCCCTCCCCTCCCGGAGCAAGATGGGTTTAGCAGCTTGGGCGAACATTTCATTGCTCAACGGTCCCTCCAGAATTCAAGGCCTTTTGTCTTGAATGAACCTCTGTCGGGAAGGTGGGGGGAGGGGGGCCGGTGGAGGCAGCAGGTGCGTTGGTGAGGGTGTATTTCTTTGGGCTTCTGTTGCCCAGAGCTACGGTATTCAAACTGAGAACTAGACTTCGTGGGGAAGCTTTCCCGCAGACGTCCCTCAGATCCACGAAGAAGCAGGCAGAGGCTTCTCCGCCCTAATGAGCCACGCGTGACTCCGTTATGGCCCGTGTCACCAGGTGCTGTCCTTGTGTCATTCCGTATTCTGCTGCCTCTTCTACTGGTTGGTGAGCCCTCGAACCAAAAGACTGATCATGACACATTCATCACTGAATCCCTGGCACCTAGCACATTTGCACAGAGAGAGCCAGAGGGACAGGACGGGCACACAGAGCCCTCCCTTGGAGGCGCCAGCCGCACAGAGTGCCGTATCTCCAGTCCACACCTTGCCCCCGGCTCCAGACCAGACTTCTACCTTCTAGACACCTCCATTCAGACGGTCTGCAGGCCAATAATGAACTCCTCACGGGCCCCCACTGCTTCCAAGCCCACCCCATGACTAGCCTCTAACGGGGCTGCAGATCTGACGGGGCATCACCTGCTTAAGGACCTTCCATGCCCCCCGCCCCCCTTATCATTACCTGGGGGGTAACGTTCACGGTCCTCGGGAAAGCAGACGCGGCCCCCCGCCACTGGCACCCCTGCTTCCTCCTCTCCTCCATTTTCATCTGCCACCGCTCCCCTGGTCCTACCACATGCTCCGGGGTCCCCAGGCTCACCATGCTGCCGCCTCCCTCCACGCCTGGCTAACCGATGGCTCCTTCAAGACGCTACAGAAGACTCACTTTGCCTCGGAAGCATATTTCTGAATCGCGTCTAAGCTCTCCGCCCGCCCGCGCTGAGTCACAAACCCCTCTTCTCTTCCGCACGACGCCTTGCGGGCAACAGCAAGCACGTCGTGTCCGTGACCGAACGAAGCCCCCGTGTGCACCCTAGGTGCCGGAGCTCGGAGGAGGAAGCGAACGTGCCCGATGACGCCCGGACCCTGTGGCCGAGCCTCAGGTCCGAGGCCAGGACTTGAACTCCTAATCCAGCTTCCCTGCCTTAGATGGTCAAGACTCTCTGTCACTTCTCCCCCGAGACAGAAACTTCCTCCTTCTCACCTGCTGTCCCTTGTCCCCTATCTTGTTGGAATGGGGACTCGGCCCTGGGAGGCGGCCTCGGACTGCCTCACGACTGCCAGCCTGCCAGGAGGAGAGGCTCACTTACCAGGACTTCCTGCCTCTTCTCTCCACCATGGAGGATGGCTCCCCTCACTCTGGGCTCAACTGCCACTAACTGCCCACTGGCCAGGATTCCTGGCCTCTGATTGGGCCCCGTCCCCTGCCAGTCCCTTCGGAAACAGAACCGCTCCTCACAGAGTCCGTGCGGCAAGGCCTTCTTCATTCATTTAACTGAGGCCTGCGGGTTCACCCCCCGGGAGAATCTCTCACTCTGGCCAACACCGGATCCGGCCTCCTGAGCCCCCTTGCAAATCCTTCTGGTCCACATTCTGTTCCCGAGTCCCTCTCCAGACTGGTTGTTCTTGTTTTGTATGGTCAAGGCTTAGGACAGCCCACAGAGGGCCAAAGCCATGTTCAGGCCTTACCACTTCTTCCCCGGATCATTCCAACAGCCTTTTCTTGAGCCTGGCCACCCCCAAACTTAGCCCCTCGAGTCTATCCTCCACAGGAAAAGATCTCTGGGGTATATAAGCAGGTCGTACGCTGTTGCTGCAGCTTAAGGTATATAGTTCCAGGGCACGGTGAGGGCACGATGAGGAAGGAACGGGAGGCGTCGGAGGGGACCACGAGATTTCCCTCCCCAGCAGCAAAGGCTCGGCGAGCCAGACCCATGAGGAGTCGAGAAGCTGGGCCTTCGGTCAGCTGAGCCTGCAGCCTCGGGAGATCCACAAGGAAGCATCCGTGGACAGAGTGGGAAGAAAAACACTAAATACAGTCACAGGGACAATCCAAAGGGCCCGGCCTAAGGCCTGGGGACCAGGCACAGGGCCGTGGGACCGAGGCAGGACGACAGAGGAGTCAGAGGATGCAGGAGGAAGATTCGGAACCTGCAGAAGGGGCTTAAGGGGCTTGGGGACAGCTGCAAGGGCTTTTATTAGATACACGTGACCACACCCACCACGAGGACCGTCCAACTGGCGGCCATGGGCACCAATATGACCTTTTCTATTGGCACTAGGGAGCCGTGGAATGCTTTTTAATCACAGAGGTGACAAAACCATTTCCGTGCCTGAGGGAGGAGGGATTCAGGGAGAAGAGGTTAGAAACCACCCAAAATGCTGTTAGCTCTGTCCCGGACATCTCAGTCGCTCCCAAGGAGCTGCGGGCCAGCAGAGCAAGCACGGGGGAGGGGCGGAGTGCTGGTCACGAGGCACGCATCGTGCGCTGCGCCACCGTGTGTCAGAGTACCTTCTCTCATCTTTGAAACGCAAAAGCAAACTAGCCCATTCACAGCAACTTCACTCACATTAATGTTCGAAGACCACACGTTTCTGATCCATCCAGGGTCTTTCATCATTGGAATCTGAAAAAGAAACACGTGAGAGATCAATCACTGGAAACGTCCTGGAAAGGGACACCGGGACCGACGGCACAGCCTCGTGAATGCACGAAAACCCACTGGCCCATACGCTTCAACGGGGCGAATTTTACGGTATGTATTTCTATCTCGAGAGAAAACAGCGGCGGTGAGGACGTGTTGAGTTCTCTCTGAGCGTGTTTGCGGAGACTGTGAGGTCTGGGTTACCTAGGGCGCATGACGAGGTCGTAAGTCTCTCTCCTCCCTCTCTCTGTGTTCACCTCTCCCCCTTCCCCAAGCACACGTGGGGCCATGTGAAGAAATGATGGGAGTCGGGGTCAGAAGGCACGCCATCAAGGGCTGCCTGCACAGTTCCTTAGCTGTCGCTGCACAAGGCTTGTTTCCTCTTTTCTTTTTTTTAAATGTTTATTTATTTTTGAGAAAGAGAGAGCAGGGGGAGGGGCAGAGAGAGAGGCAGACAACAGAATCCGAAGCAGGCTCCGGGCTCCGAGCTGTCAGCACAGGGCCCGACGCGGGGCTCGAACTCACGAACTGTGAGATCGTGACCTGGGCGGAAGTCGGACGCTTAACCGACGGAGCCCCCCAGGCGCCCCAAGGTTTGTTTTCCTATCTGTAAAATGGGCGTAACAGTAACCCCAGACCCAACGGGTGTGTTGTAAGCATTAACGGAGTGCATTCATTCGGGTGGAAGGGGACACGAACGAGCTGGGGAGACTGCCGGTGTGGCCCCCACCTAAGGAAGCAGGGCCTGCCCTGTCTCCTTTTCCTACAGGAGCCCCAGGGGGAGCCCCGAGGTCCGGCCCCCACACTAAGGGACGTGTCACATTTACGTAGGCCTCAAATCACACTCACGTGATACTCAAAAACATACATGTTCCAAGTTCAACTATGGCAGCCCAGAGTCAACAGCCTTTGAAGCCCCTTTGGCCTGTTTCCCTTGTCCTGTCACCCTCTCACCCTGTCACCCTACCTGCGACCCACTGGACGCATTTAGCTTTTCCAGTCCATGTTGCTGATCGGCTGATAGTTCCTGGTGTTTGTTACTTGACATCACTGTTTATCGGGTTTCTCTCGGGGGGTTATGTACTGAGGGAGGCAGTGGGAATGCAGAGGTGAATAAAAATGCAAACCTTGCCCTTGAGTCACTCGTAATCTAGCAGGGGGTGGCCCAGAAGACAGGTAGAAAATTTGTCATGGCTGAGGCCACCAGAACAGGCCCAGGGTCCCGTGGGAGCACAGGAGGGAGCCAACAGCTTTCCTGCAGGGAATGCGAGGAATCCCGTGCCATCCACAGAAGGTCTGAGCTGCTTCTGAAGGATAAGGGGGCTCTTGGAGAAGAGAGGAGGGAGAAAGGCCTTCCCAAGCAGGGAAGAGAGCAAGTTCAAAGAAACAAAGGCATCGTATGTTTAGTTGGGGGAGGCCCCCGTGACGGGAGAACAGTCACTGCAAGGAGACACGAGGGGCCCTCGATAGGTCCACGGTCAGGAGACGTGGGGACCGTGGGGCCATTTTCTCCTTTAGAGAAAAGCCCTCCTCAAACAAAATCCTTTGGGAGGCCATACGTAACCAGACAGAACGGGAACTGTTTCAGTCGTATCAGGGAAGGGGCCCAGAGTCCTTGTCTTGGCTGCAGAACCCTGAGGTTCCAGAGAACACAGTCTGAGAACAGTCGGTGGGCACAGTGGGAGCCCCAGGGAGTGGGAGGAGCAGACCTGTGTCTTACAGGATCATTCTGACGTCTGATATCGGAGGCAGAGGAGTGAATTTAAAGGCTATTCCAGGGGTGCCTGGGTGGCTCAGTCGGTCAAGCGTCCAACTCTTGGTTTCGGGTCAGGTCATGATCTCACGGTTTGTGGGTTCGAGCTCTGCGTCGGGCTCTGCACTGACAGGGTGGAGCCTGCTTGGGATTCTCTCTCCCCTTCCCTCTCTCTCTCTCTGTACCTCCCCGGTTTGTGCTGTCTCTGTCTCTCTCAAAATAAATAAATAAATAAAATGTAAAGGCTCTTCCAGCAAAGGATGGTCAGGAGGTGAGCCAAGGAGAGGGCAGGGGGCTGCTGAAGAGGGAGGGGTGGCTGAGAGCCCCTCCTCGCGGTGGGAGTGGTAAGTGATTTGGATTGGCTGGGTGGGTGAAGAGGGAGATTTGGAGGGCGACTGAAGTCCCTGGCCTGGGTGCCTAGGTAGATGATGGTATCATTAATAACTAAATGAGAAAAATCGGAAGGATACATTTGGGGAGGACTTTTCTAGTATCCTGGAACCACATCTGGAGTAAGAGGGATAGAGTTTCCTATGATAAGCCCTGGGAAAGGCGGCAGACGCGGGTTAAGGGATTCCCCCTCCCCTCTTCCCACCCCCGCCAAGTCTGGATCTTTGTTGGGAAAGTGGGGCACGAAGATGGGGTTCTTCATCTATACACTGCTTAATGTGGTCCTTAGTTCAGTCCCGATTTCTTTTTTTTTTTTTAATTTTTTTTTTTTTAACGTTTATTTATTTTTGAGACAGAGAGAGACAGAGCATGAATGGGGGAGGGTCAGAGAGAGAGAATCTCTCACAGAATCTCTCACAGAATCACACAGAATCTGAAACAGGCTCCAGGCTCTGAGCAGTCAGCACAGAGCCCGACGCGGGGCTCGAACTCACATACCGCGAGATCGTGACCTGAGCCAAAGTCGGACGCTCGACCGACTGAGCCACCCAGGCGCCCCATCAGTCCCGATTTCAACAGAATCACTTCTGGGAATCCAGCTACTGGTCCCATTTCAGCTCCCGTGGAATATCACAGCATGCCTCTAAAGAATCATGCAACTTGGATACAGAAGTTCTGGACCATCCAACTCAAATTCCTCCTGGAGCACGAGCACGCGCTGGGCACAATGGCTCCACTCACTTCAGATTCACGAGGCCGGCCTGGAAGGCCAAGAGCAGTTTAAATCCACAATGCTTGCATTTGATCCCGATTAAAGACCACGTTTCACATCGAATACCAAATACGTTTTACTGCCAGGGGAGCTTTGAACCTTCCACGCATCTGGTTTGATTTCAGAGATTAAACATAAGCACAAGAACAAACAATGGCGAACTCGTGTCTTTCAACCAGTAATTCCTCTCAAAATTAAGAAGAAAATGAATAATCTCCTCCCCCCCCCCCCAACTGTTTGTCTGCTGCTTTCCAAAATTCTAACGCAGAATTGGAAGTCCAGCCTTCGGAGCCGGTGCGCCACACGGGGAACAGTCACGGTGGATCCCAGACACGAACTTGGGTTTGAACCTCCGTTCTCCCACTAGAGCTGTGTGGCCTTCGACGCAGAATTCCAGCCTCAGTATTCCCATCTGTGAAGAGAGGGAAACGCTGAAATGGTTTCCTCAGAGGCGACGTAAGAATGGCGAGATAATATGCCGTGTAAAACAAGAACGCACCACACGCGTATCCGCTGCTGCTCATGGGTGATGACCCTACAGTTCAGACTCATTGCCAGGAATAGATGAGCGTCTTCCCAACAGCTGGGTTGTTCTTCCCTTATTTATACTCTGAGCCGTATAACTGCTCGGGTCCTTCTGTAGGTAGGAGTTGCAGATTCACGTTTCTGTTCCACCCCTGCTGAGTAGGACCCCGTGAAATGCACGGTGGCACTCGCCTCATTCGTGGCTCTGTTTTCCATCTCTACATCTTTTTTTTGTCCTTTCAGTCCTCATTTAATTTATATGTAGGCAACTGCCGTGGACCGAATGGGTGTGTCCACGCCAAACTCAGATGTTGATGCCCTAATCCCCCGTTCTATGGTATTGGGGGTGGGGCCATTGGTGGCTGTTAAGGTCATTAGGGTAGAGACCTCACGAAGGGGGTAAGTTCCTTGTAAGGAGAGATAGGAGAGAGATGTCTCCCTGCCGTGCGAGGACACATCAGGAGGGTGGTTTTCTACAAGCCAAGAAGGGGTCTCCCAACAAAACCCCACCATGATGGCACCCAGATCTCGGACATCCAGCCTCCAGAGCTATGAGAAATGTGTGTCGTTTAAGCTCCCCAGTCTATGGTGTTTTTGTTAGAGCAGCTTGAGCTGGCTGACAGAGATCCTGTTATGTTTCCAACCATCTTCTGTCCATGGTCATACACAGTGAAGGATACAGAGGTGATGGACAGATAAATGGGTAGGCCAATGGATACAGAAAAATGGGAGACATGTTTGGGGAACAAACCCAGTCAATGTGCACAGATGAACAGACAGAAGATAGCCAGACCCTTCCCTTCTGTCTTTTCATTTTCTGCTGTGTTTTGCCTGCTCACCTGACCACACTGATTGGTACAGGCTAAGGACTGGTGCAGGTTGAAACAGAACCACAAAGACTGGTCCTAGCCTGGCCAGGGCCTCTGCCAGTTAGAAGTGGAGTCATATGGGGGGCGCCTGGGTGGCTCAGTCGGTGAAGCGTCCGACTTCGGCTCGGGTCGCGATCTCACGGTTTGTGGGTTCGAGACCCGCATCGGGCTCTGTGCTGACAGCTCGGAGCCTGGAGCCTGCTTCCCATTCTGTGTCTCCTTCTCTCTCTCTGCCCCTCCCCTCCCCCCAAAAAATAAATAAACATTAAAAAATCATGCTATGAGAGTCAAGCGAGAGGCGTACTTGGAGGTGACCAGCACGTACCGTGTACTTGGGGACGTTGAATTTGAATCTCAGTTGCATATTGATGAAGATCAAGTTCCAGGCCACAGTCCCTTAGGTTCCTCATGGGTTCAGGCTCTTCCCCACCATTTGCTTGAGTTTACATGTATGAGCCCTGGGTCCAAATTCAAATTCAGTCCTGTGTGGCTCCAAAGGTCTTGCTTCAGTTTCGTGGATGGACAAACATTTGGACAGCAGGTTCCCACCAGCACAGAAGGGGGAAGGTGGGATCTCCAGGCAGAAACGCTTCCAGACTGCCAGGCGGAGAGGCCACAGCGATAGTCCAGGCGGTGCCCGTTTACAAAAGGGGTCCCCTAAAGTTCATTTGTGAACTTATCTCTCAGCAGAGAGTAACATTTTCACACAGAAACAGTTCTAGCCAAATGAGTTCACTTCTCCGGGGAAGGGGAGGGCAGAGGAATCCACATCAGAGCTGAACAAACAGCAGTCCTTCCGGCTGGAGTCGTAAGAGCACGGGGTTCCATTTATAAAGCCTCCTTTTGGGGGAAAATTCATTCCAAGTCCAACCGAAGTTTCCAGGAAGACACAGGAACGGTCCAGGACACAACGGAAGGACCGTTGCTCTGGGGATCTAGCAATTCAGGCTCTAGCTCCGTTTCTCACGTGCAGGGGGAAATGGAGGAGGCTTGGGCAAAATACTTCCCTTCCTTGGGTCTCAATTTTTCCATCAGCCAAAAGATGGGAGTTGCATCTTTTGGGTGACTCCTCGGCACTTTTTATCTCCAACATTCGGCAAGTCTAAATGTCCACGCCCTCCGACACCATGAGCCCAATGACAAAACCCCCTTTCTTTTCTGTCGCTATGACTTGAAGTAAAGGAAGATGGTAAGGGACAGTTTGTTCTGGCTGGGGGGCAAGTGGGGTGAAGCGGACGAGGCTGAAATTAGTCAAAGTCAGGCCCTAACCTGGGCCCCCCTGAGAGTTCCCCAGACCCCCCCAGAAATGGAGAGAGCATCCGTAGTCCAGGGAATTAGATGTAAGCCCTGGCTATAATATTTAATAATGCTCGGTGTTGAGTAGATCACTTCATGTCTGAGAAATTCCTTTCCTTCAATTACGAAATGAGGTAAATAATCCTTCTTCCGCCTTCGAAGCTCGCAAGGGCAAAATGAGCGAGCGCTTCCAAAGTCCCAGCTCTCTGACCCACTGTCTGAGCTCATGGGATTACATTGGGCCCACTTGGATAATCCAGGCTAATCTCCCTATTTTAAGGTCCGTGATGAGTAACCTAAATTCCATATGCAACCTCACTTCTTTTTCTCCGTGTAATTAATAATATCCACAAGTTCCAAGGATTAGGATACCTTTGAGGGACCACTGTTGTGCCTGGCACAGCCTCCTGATGGGATTGCCCACATCCCCACGTGCCATCCTGCCGTTCAGTCCCCGTGCTGCAGCCGTGGTCATCTTTGTTGACAGGCTGGTCACGTCACTTGAAAATCATTCAAGGAAATATATGCAATGTTTACAATGTTTTAACCTCTTCCTTAACTTGGTGAACAAAGTTCCCACCCACCTGTCCAGTCTCCTCTCCCTCTTCTTGCTCCTTGTGATCTCTCTGACTCAGTCACCCTGGCCTTTTAACTGTTCCTATTCAACCTACTTCCTCCAGCCACAGGGCCTTTGCACGTGCCATTTCCTCTGCCTGAGACACATGTCGGCTGATTAGCTACTACTCATTGCCAGACCAGACCACTGCCAAGCGTCACCTCCTCAGAGAGGCTGCCCCTGGCCTCCTCAACTGGATCACATCATAACTGCACCCCCCCCCCACAATACCCTTATCGCTCCTTAATAGCACATAACACAGCTTGCAAGGCTACGTTTGTTTGCCGAATTGTTCGGCTAATGACAGTTTCCTCCATAAGGGACAGGACCTATGGTTCTTATCGTTGTATCCCCAGCAGTACCTGGCACATAGTAGATATTCAATAAATACGTACTGAATGGAAGAATAAAGGCATGATTTTTTCAATATACAAATGAGGACCCTGGAGCTCAGAAGGTCGAGGGACTTAGACGAGGTCACAGAGCTAGCGGTTGTGGGGGGGAGGTGTGAGCTGGGATGTGACCCAGGTTTGACTGACTTCAAAGTCATGGCATCACTCCGTCTGCATTTCAGCCTGTTGGGGTGGAAGGGGGCTATGCGTGCCCTGATTTGTGTGCACTTTTCCTAAGGGAAAGAGGAAGGTGATGTTGGTCCCCGTGGCTCTCTGGTGGCTTCATGTCTTAGGCCTTTGTCCGACCAACGCTGTGGCCTGTAACCACTAAGGGGAAGTTTTCGCCTGGTCCTGGCACGTCCTCCTGGTCACGTGTGTGAGAACTGAGCTCGCGCAGGCCTCACCATTGACCGGCGGTGACCGCCCTGCCCCCGCGCCCTGCGGTCACCCGGCCATTTGTCACATAAGTGCACCTGTCCTGGAGGGGTGCTCAGCGCATGGGGGTCCGGGCAGCGGGAACCGCATGGGATACAGGCCCGCAATGGGAGTCGGGGTGTCGGACGACCCAAGGCTATGGGATCCCAGCTGTGTGACCATGAGCGTTTGCTCCCTTCCACTGGCCTCAGTATCCCCGTGTGTATCATGAGGGGGCTGGAGTGGACAGAATACGTCCCCTTCCTGCTCGGGCAGTCTGTGTTCTCCTGGGTATCCGTGGTATGCTCTGTGAGTCCACACTGAGCCCGCCCTGCACGGTGTCCTGGGGAAGGGACTTCACTTCCCAGATAGAAACCCCTCCCCACAGAGAAGTGAGCCCGGCACAGGCTCCTCCCCAAGCCCCGTCTTCCACTGCAGCCACTGGACAGACGGACGAGGGGGTCAGCACCCTGCCCGGCTCTGCCCAGGACACACGGCCCTCACCACTGCCACTGCTTCAGGCCCAGACGTGACCCCAGGACTGTGCTCAGCAAAGGAAGCTCGAGCCTCATGTGGGGCGTGTAGGCGGTGTGCATGCACACTCGTGTGCATTAGATGGCCTCGGGTTCTTTGCTGTGGCTCCCAGCGACAGGCCGAGTCCAACAGCCCTGCCCTACAATGCGCCTATTTATGAAAAGAAGCCGCACAGCCCGTAAACGTATGCACATGCGTGCATGTGTCGATACAAGGATAGAATAGGCTGGAAAACAAGAACACGGCCTCTAATCAGAGGGTTCTAATGGGGAAATTTGGTTTAATTTAATTGAAATTAACTTACTACAGGCAATCATTGAGCACCCAGTGTTTGCCAGGCACCATGCCAGGAGTTAGGAATCCAGAAAAACGGAAGAGTTGGTCCGGTGCTCTGGGAAGGGCCAGGAGCCCAGGGAAGACCCCAGGGAGGGCGAGGGTTAGACCCCAGGGTTCTCAGGGCAATGACTTCAGGCTGCTTGGGCGCTCGAAACCCTGGCCTCCAAGCCTGGAAGACTGGTTGTTCCGAGTCTACCAGTGGGCAGCCCGGAGCCACGCCATCCCCCAAGCAGCGCAGTGGGTCCCAAGGCCTCTCCGGGGACGGGGGTGCAGGTTGCACAACACCAGCTCCGTGGCGGAGAGACAGATTTGGAAACATTAGAGGAAACAGAGATAAAGATGCTTTTCCTTCATAGCTTCTCGGTGCCCGTACGTCACTGGACATCACCAGCCTCCAAGAGGAAACATAGAAAGTGGCATTTCCCCAAACTGCGTAATCTTGAAACCCCCTTTTCACTGAATAAACGGCGGGGGGTGTAAGTCAGGGAACTTAGTCTGGAGAAATTGTGCCACAGAGGTAACAGGAGCTGTGTCCAACGCTGGGGGCCATTCACGCAGCCTTCCCACCTCCTCCAACCCCCCCACCCCCAGTGGAGGATAAGGTAGCAGCTTCAAGAAAACCATGTCTGGGGGTGCCTGGGTGGCCCAGTCGGTTGAGCATCTGACTCTCGATCTCGGCTCAGGTCATGATCTTACGGTTTGTGGGTTCGAGCCCCATGTCCAGCTCCTCACTGACAGCACGGAGCCTGCTTGGGATTCTCTCTCTCCCTCTCTCTCTGCCCCTCCCCTGTTCACACACTATAAATAGATAGATAACTATATGATAGATGATAGATAGATAGATACTTTTAAAAAAAGAACGCAAGTCTGAATGGGGAGACTCATGGAAGGAGCGAGAGGAGGTAAAATAAACAGTGAGACAGGAGTAGATGTTTCTGCACTGAGGCCAGACTGAGGGACGGTGACCCAGCCCGCCCAGCTTGTTCCTCACACTGTCCTTGCTGCAGAGACCCCTGGGCACACACCAGGAATCCCTTCTTCACCAGGCCAGGCCAAGCAAGCCAAGGTCTGTCTTTCTCAAGCAACCCCTTTACGTGCTGTATTAACCATGTGTTTTATCTTCTGCATTTTGATGCTCTAACATTTAGGACCTTGCTGACCATGAAGAGACTGCCCCCTCCCCCAGACCTGCCAAGGAGAGAAACCAGTACCATCTCCACACCACAGAGCACTTACTCTTGTGACTAAAAAGGAATATCAGCAATATTTGTCTATTTTCTTAAGAATAAAAAACTCGGGGCGGGGCGCCTGAGTGGCTCAGTCGGTTAAGCGTCCAACTTCGGCTCAGGTCATGATCTCGCGGTTTGTGGGTTCGAGCTCTGCATCGGGCTCTGTGCTAATGGCTCAGAGCCTGGAGCCTGCTTCAGATTCTGTGTCTCCCTCTCTCTCTGCCCCTCCCCTGTTCATGCTCTCTCTCTTTCTCAAAAACAAGTAAACGTTAAAAAAAAAAAAAAAAAAAAAAAGAATAAAAAAAAAGAATAAAAAACTCAGGGCGCCTGGGTGGCTCAGTCGGCTAAGCGTCCTAGTCTCGATTTCGGCTCAGGTCATGATCTCACAGTTCGTGAGTTCGAGCCCCAGGTCAGGCTCTACGCTGACAGCACAGAGCCTGCTTGGGATCCTCTCTCTCTCTCTCTCCCCCTCACCACTCATGCTCACTCACTGTCTCTCTCAAAATAAATCAACTTAAAAACAAAAAAAGAATAAAAAACTCTTACTAGTGACCCAGTTGAAATCCAGCTTTCCACGATTGGCTTTTTTGGATCCAGAGCTCGGTGACATTTATGAGAAGTGAGAATTTCTTTCCTATGCAAACCAACCAACAAATCCAGAGCCCATAATTCAACCACCTCCTTGACAAGGCACTCACACTTGGCAACCATCCACCTGCCGTCCATCTGGTACCGCGGGGCCAGGTACCAGACCACGAGGAACAGCCCTAAGCCCCAGAACCTGCCGGAATCATTCACACCAGCCAATCCAACGCCCGCTTACCCTACCTGCCATTCCTTCCCCGTGGAAACCACAGTAAAGGCTCCTGCCCACGTTTCTCTCCTTGCTCCCTCTGCTTCTGCCTGTGGCCCCATGTGGGGTGTCATGCCTCCCGTTTCTAGGGATCTGTGAGTATTACAAAATTCTTCCTTCGTGACAGTCATTTCCATGTCTGTGTGTCTTACCACACCTGAGGAAAACAACTCTTAGGTGGCCTCAGAACATCTGTCTTCCTAGTGCTGCAAGCCCGGAAGGTGAAACTCCGCAGAAACAGCCCTGGTAACACCGGGGCATTGAATGCCCAGGGGGGATTACGCAAAGTAGTCAAGGAACAGCTTCAGCACTGCCACCGATGAAACCAAACAGATACGCAACCGACCAGGAAGGACACATCAGCCCTGGATACACCAATGGGTGATACAAGTAGATTTTTATGGGGTAACTACAACAGAGACTCTAGAATCTGACAGGCTTGACCTCAAATCCTAGACCCATCACAAACTCAGTGTGTGGCCTTGACCTGGTCATGTAACTTTTCTTGTGCTCCAGATTTTTCAACCCCTAAAATGGGGATAAGAATATACTGTAATTATATGAAGGACTAAATATGGATGAAGTTAAAGCACTTGGCACAGACACCATTATACATTATGCATTCAGTAAATGTCATATAGGGGCGCCTGGGTGGCTCAGTCTGTTAAGCATCTGACTTCGGCTCAGGTCATGATCTCGTGGCTCCTAGATTTGAGCCCCGTGTTGGGCTCTGGGCTGACAGCTCAGAGCCTGCTTCGGATCCTTTGTCTCCCTCTCTCTGCACCCCTCCCCGACTCGCACTCTGTCTCTCTCTCTTTCTCAAAAATAAACATTAAAAACTTTTTAAATAAAAAATAAATGCTGTATATTATTATTATCATTATTACCATATTTATAAATGGCATTACTGCAGATCTGGCGCAGTTACTCATTCTTTTTTTTGTTTTTTTTTTAATTTTATTTTTTTGAATTTACATCCAAATTAGTTAGCATCTAGTGCAACAATGATTTCAGGAGTAGTTTCCTTAGTGCCCCTGACCCATTTAGCCCATCCCCCCTCCATAACCCCTCCAGTAACCCTCTGTCTGTTCTCCATATTTAGGAGTCTCTTCTGTTTTGCCCCCCTCCCTGTTTTTATATTCTTTTTGTTTCCCTTCCCTTATGTTCCTCTGTTTTGTCTCTTAAAGTCCTCATACGAGTGAAGTCATCTGATTTTTGTCTTTCTCTGACTAATTTCACTTAGCATAATACCCTCCAGGTCCATCCACGTAGTTACAAATGGCAAGATTTCATTCTTCTTGATTGCCGAGTCATACTCCATTGTATATACAGACCACACCTTCTTGATCCATTCATCCATCGATGGACATTGGGGCTCTTTCCATCCTTTGGCTATTGTTGATCGTCCTGCTATAAACACGGGGGTGCATGTGTCCCTTCGAAACAGCACACCTGTATCCCGTGGAGAAACGCCCAGTAGTGCGATTGCTGGGTCGTAGGGCGGTTCTATTTTTAGTTTTTTGAGGAACCTCCAAACTGTCTTCCAGAGTGGCTGCCCCAGCTTGCATTCCCAGTAGTTACTCATTCTTATTGACAATCCATCGTGTGGGCCACCTGGGCCAGGGGTTGTGGACACACGTGAACGTCGAGAAACCAGCGAGGACTAGATTAGTCAAGTCCGATCATACATCGATCAAGCATTTGCTACATTCCACGCCCTGTGCTAAGTATCTAGCTCATCACTGGGGCAATCACCAAAATGACTAAGACATGATCACCCAAGTCATTCATAGTCTAACAGGAAAAACGGTGCAGAAATGAATCTGAATACCCTACCTAGCGAATGCTATCGTGGAAGCATGAGCCAAGTGCTGGGGTAGTTCCGAGGGACGACGATCTCCTAGGGAGAGATGAGGGAGGCTCAGGAACGTCATCGCAGAAGAGCTGGGTGCTGACGATCGAGCAGGAGTTCACCAGGCCGACAAGGAAGGGTGTGGCAAGCAGAAGTAAAGGCATGTGCACAACGAGACACAAATAACAGCGTCGTCAGCCAGCGAGGAGACAAACAGAGAGCGCAGAGAGCAGAGCTGAGGAAGAGCAAGGACTCTGCCATTCGGGAGGAGGACCTGAGGACTGAGACGGACAGAACTGGGGTGTCGCGGAGGTGTTTTGTCCCAGAAGTGACAGTGGGATACCAGCCGAGGCTACAGGGGATCAGCCTGGGGGCCCAGGGGTGCTCAGTGGCTCTGGGAGCGGGCAGGCAGCCGCCGATGACAGCCGCCACCGAGGGAGTGGCGACCTCGTGCTGAGAGATGCACTGGGCGCCTACGGGGCACGTACACGTGTGTCTCTATGGGCATTACCATCCTGGGTTCTTTTTAATGTTTATTTATTTATTTGAGAGATGGAGAGAGAGAATCCCAAGCAGGCACCGCTCTGTCGGCACAGCGCCCGACGCGGGGCTCAAACTCACAAACCGCGAGATCGTGACCCGAGCCAGAAATCAAGACTAGGACACTTCACCGACTGAGCCAGCCAGGCTCCCCATCCGGCCTGGGTTTTACTGGAGAAGCCGAGTTTCAGAAAGGTTGAGTCGTCTTTCCCAAGGCTGCACAGCTGACACGCTCTTTCCCCCCTTAAACCTTCACTCAGCTGGACAGCTCCTACTCACCCTGCGGCTCCTTTGTCACGCCCAGCCACCTCCTGCGACCTATCACGTCCTCATCACCTTGCTCACACCTCAGTGCTCGCACTTGTCGCACTGCCTGACCGGTCTGTCCCCCACCAGACCAGCCGGTTTTACTCTTCCTGTTCCTCAGAGCCTGGCACACCGTGGCCTCTCGGTGACCATTGACGGAACGGATGAGCATCGCGACCGCAGGTGTGGTCAGCCAGCAGGCAGGCTGTATTTATAGCTCACAGACTGTAAACTGACAATTTCTCAGTGTATCTGAGGGACTACCTGTGGACGCGGCATTTTACGGGGGACAGAGTTTGAGGAGAAGGTAAGAGGTAGCCTCAGGACAGGGTGTGAAGGTTGGACTTCCATCTCCTCCCTATTCTGTGGTCTCTCTTTCGAACACCCTCCAGGGACTCCTGACCCCCTTGCGTCTATGAAGGTGCTTGGGCCTGTGGTGTGGTCCAACCCAAACAGACATCCTCCAAGGCTTGGAAGCCATGTTGGCCACTAAGTCAAATCTCATGAATTCACACCAAGCAGAGCTTGGGAGCATATAACATATTCTATGCTTTTCATTGATATGTAATGACCATCTCAGCAAGAAAGTACTCCCTAAAAAGGTCTTTATACGGATGCCTTTTTTTTAATAAATTTTTTTAACGTTTTTATTTTTATTTTTGAGACAGAAAGAGACAGAGCATGAGCAGGGGAGGGGCAGAGAGAGAGGGAGGCACAGAATCTGCAGCAGGCTCCAGGCTCTGAGCCCGTCAGCACAGAGCCTGATGCGGGGCTCGAACTCACAGACTGTGAGATCATGACCTGGGCTGAAGTCGGATGCTCAACCGACTGAGCCACCTAGGCGCCCCTGGATGTATTTTTTTTAAGTTTACTTATTTATTTTGAAAGAGAGAGAGAGCACGAGCAGGGGAGGGAGAGGAGAGAGGATCTCAAGCAGGCAGCGCAGAGCCTGACGTGGGGCTGGAACTCACCAACCGTGAGATCATGACCTGAGCCGAAACCAACAGTCGGATGCTTAACCGATTGAGCCACCCAGGCACCCCTATTTGGATGCATTTTTTTTAAAATATAATTTATTGGCAAGTTAGCTAACATACAGTGTATATAGTATGCTCTTGGCTTTGGGAGTAGATTCCCATGATTCATCACTTACATACAACACCCAGTGCCCATCCCAAGTGCCCTCCTCAATGCCCATCACCCATTTTCCCCTCCCCCCTCCCCCCATCCACCCTCACTTTGTTCTCTGTATTCAAGAGTCTCGTATGGTTTGCCTCCTTCTCTGAAACTATTTTTCCCCTTCCCTTCTTCCCCCATGGCCTTCTGTTAAGTTTCTCAAATTATGGATGCATTTTTATTTTTTTTTATTATGTATTTTTAATGTTTATTTTTGAGAGAAAGAGACAGAGTGCGAGTGGGGAAGGCACAGAGAGAAGGAGACCCACAATCCGAAGCGGGCTCCAGGCTCTGAGCTGTCAGCACAGAGCCCCACATGGGGCTCAAACCCACGAGCTGTGAGATCATGAACTGAGCCGAAGTCAACTGACTGAGCCACCCAGGCGCCCCCATGGATGCATTTTTAAAGAGATACAGGGGCGCCTGGGTGGCTCAGTCGGCTAAGCGTCCGACTTCGGCTCAGGTCACGATCTCGCGGTCCGTGGGTTCGAGCCCCGCGTCGGGCTCTGGGCTGATGGCTCAGAGCCTGGAGCCTGTTTCGGATTCTGTGTCTCCCGCTCTCTCTGACCCTCCCCTGTTCATGCTCTGTCTCTCTCTGTCTCAAAAATAAAGAAACGTTAAACAAAAATAATAATGAAAAAAAAGAAATAAGAAGAAATACGGACCACACCATATGCTGCAGATGAATAATGGTTCCAAAGTGCTAGAAGGCCACCTGTTCACGAGAGGGATTTAAAGGAGGCTCAAAGTGCAGGGGAGAGTATGGTCCTGGGCTGTGGGCCCGAGAAATGGCCTCAGGCACGTAGCTGACGCGCCAAAGGCAGCTCATACGCAGCATTTATACACTTTTAAGTTTCATGACAAAACTCTGTTCACGAGATGTGCAAAGCCTTGACCGTATCCAGAACCACACAGGTTTCCGGTGAGAAGGAGCCTAATAAACAAAGTTCACTGCATTTCAAAAGAGCCAGTGGCCACCCCCCAAAGAGCACCGAGAATTTCAGAACCACAGGAGAAAGGAATTCTGCCTGTGTTTCCAAGTGTGGATGTGGGGCATCGGGCACGTTCAGAGTCGCCTTTTGAAAACGAATCTCAGCCCCAAAGCGGGTGGGTTTCTCTGCAGAAACAACTACCAAGAGCACGAGGAAGCTGCTGCCTCTGGAGATACCCCACCCACGTGTTCTTGGATTTCTCGGAAGAGGAGGGTGATCTGGGAGCCTGTCACCGTGGCCCGGATTCTGGGAGGGACTTTTCAATAAAGAACTCAGAGGAAGCCCCTGACCTTGAGTACATCCAGTCCCTTCCAAGAAAGCATCCGGTCTCCTGAGACATGTTGGAAAGCAGGCAGCAAACAAGAGGCCTTGACATCAGGGGAATCAGGATAAGGCGGGACACAGCACGTCCCCGACACGCCAGAGCTGAGCTGACCGGGACACAGCCAGCCACACCCCTAGAGAGTCAGGGCCACAGGGAGGGGCATGAGAGGGACAGGTTGCCTGTTGCTTGGAAGGAGAGGACACTGTGGTCAGTGCCGAACACAGGCGCCACCCCCTGGCCACCACTGGCCTGCCTTCGGCCGGCCGGGACAGAGCAGAGCCAGGAGCTTCCAGGCTGGGGAAGCAGGGAAGCTGGGCCTGCCCTCTCCCTCCACTGAGGGCTACCTCCGGACCCGAAGTGGGGCTTGCTCCTGGCCTGGTGACAGGACGGTCACCCAAGAGGCTTAGTACCCAGCTTTGCCGGTGCCCACAGCCAGCCAGGCCGACCTAATTAGGTGTGAGTCAGGTTTTCAGCCAAGACAGCCAAGCAAACCCTTCCCTCCTCACCCCACCCCTGAACAGTGGCCTTTCCCTTTGCCCAGGCCAGCCCCCAGCAGGCCAGGAAGGAAACCGCAGGTCGCCACGGCTCAGCAAACACAGCCTCCCAGTACCGGGAGGGCAGAGAGAATTCCTAACTGGTGACACACAGACGCAGGCAGGCGGTGGGCTTGCCGGCCAAGGCTGGGAGAAGCGGGAGCCGAAGCCTGAACTAGCCCGGAGGGGTCAGGGGGTGTTGCTTCCTGTCCCCGTCATCAGCCACAGGCCTCCAGGAGCTGCCGTCGCTCCGGCCTGGCGGCCAGACAGAGCTCAGGACTGCCACAAACACAAGAGCGGGGCGAGCCTTCTGGAAGACACAGGAGGCTGGCCTCTGGTCTCAGGGCTGCCCCTCTGAATGACAGCTCTGCTTATCAAGAGGGACCAGCCGGGGGCTCCACAGAGACAGGCATCATCCTTCCGGGGACTCAGCCTCTGCGGCTGTTCCCATGAGTCACAGCTCCATTCTCGGGGGGTGGGGGGCGAATGCCTTCTCCGGGCCAGAGGCTAGAGATGCTGACCTGGGGAACTGGTGGGGGAGGGAGGACAGCGTGGTGGGAGCACAGGGAGGGTGGCACACGGGAGCACAGCTGAGCTCAGCTGTGAAGGTGAATCGGGATTCTGGAGGCCAATCAGGGAACAGGGAACGGCACAGGGAGACGGGCACCAGGGTGTCAAAGCTCAGGGCAGCAGCTCCAACAGGCCTGTGACCTGCCGTGGGGCCAAGAAGCAGCCCCCTGGGGGCCCCTCTGGGCTAACGGTGCTGTGCATAGAGCCAGAAGTCAGGCTTCGGTCCTCTTTCTCCCTCCTTTGACCTGAAAGCCTCTGGCTTTCCTTTTTTTTTTTTTTTTTTTAAGATATATATCTCTATTTTGTTTTTATTTATGTACTTATTTTTAAAATTTTTAGTGTTTACTTGTTTTTGAGAGACAGAGAGACAGAGCACAAGCAGGGGAGGGGCAGAGACACAAGGAGACAACAGAATCCGAAGCAGGCTCCAGGCTCTGAGCTGTCAGCACAGAGCCCGACACGGGGCTCGAACTCACAAACCGTGAGATCATGACCTGAGACAAAGTCGGACGCTCAACCAACCAAGCCACCGAGGTGCCCCGAGCCTCTGGCTTTCCTGAAGTCGTTGTACCATGACTTAGGGATTCAGCCTGCCTTCCCAGTACAAGGCACAGAGCAAAGCATTCTGTTTGCTGTGTGCAGCTGGCCTCTCAATACATCACCGATTTTCCCATCTCTATTGGGTCAATCCAATCAACAACAAAAGGCTCTTGCTTCGTTTTGTTTGTTTGTGGCATTTCCAAGACCTCCCTGTGATCGGATCCCCCTGCCGGCTCCTGCCCATCTGTATGCCTTTCCAGCCATCTCCTCTAAAGAGTCGTCTGGTCGTTCAGGTTTCTGCCCCCTCCCTTGTTACCACACCAGAACTGTGCCCAGCAAGGTCACCAATGGCATCCACGCTGCTCAGTCCAGAAGGAAATTCCTCAGCCCTTCATCTTGCTTTTGATCCATCAACAACATTGACATAATTTCAAACTCCCTCTTTCTTGAAGTACTCTCTTCACCTGGCCTCCAGGACACCAGACTCTCCTGGTTTCTGTTCCTCTTGACCTACAGTGAGTCCTTGGTGATCTAGCCAACCTCATGGCTTTAAATACTCCCCACAGGATCATGACTCCCAAACGTATATTCTTGTGTGTATGATTTCTCTCCAGACTCATATACCCCACACCCTACTTGGCATCTCCATTTATTTTATTTTTTTTATTTTTTTAACATTTTATTTATTTTTGAGACAGAGAGAGAGAGAGAGCATGAACAGGGGAGGGTCGGAGAAAGAGGGAGACACAGAATCCGAAACAGGCTCCAGGCTCTGAGCTGTCAGCACAGAGCCCGACGCGGGGCTCGAACCCACAGACCGCGAGATTATGGCCTGAGCCGAAGTCGGACGCTCAACCGACTGAGCCACCCAGGCGCCCCTGGCATCTCCATTTATGACCTCTGGCAGATGCCTCAAACTTAGTAAGTCCAAACCTCAGCTGACCCCCAGGCTGTTTTACCTGCAGCCTTCCCCGACCTTGGCTGATGGTAACTACATCCTTCCAGGCGCTCGGGCTGAAACCCTTGGAGCGACATTTCTCCTCCTCTCACACCGACACCTAATTCCTCAGGAAATTCTGATGGCTCTGTCTCTAAGGCATGTCCGAAACCTGGGCACTTACCACCACCTCCCGGCCCTCACCGAAGTCTGACCCTCTTCCCTCTCTTCTGGTTTTACTGCAATGGCCTCCCCCCTGGACTTCCTGCTTCTCGTCTTATAAACTATGCCCCACACTGCAGCCAAAGAGGTCAGAAAACATCACTGCGTGGCCCAAATGCTGCAAGGGCTCGACGGATGAGCCCAGGTCGTCACAATGGCCTGTGAAGCCCCATCTGTCCTTTAAAACCAAATGACCAGCTCCTCGACCCCTTTAAATCTTTGCCCGTATATTACCTTCTTAACAAGACCATTCCCGACCACAGTCAGCCCTCACACTTCAGAATCCCAGAGCCTTTGTACCTGGTCCCATGTTTTGCCATCGCACTTTTAACCTCTAACACATTATGTCACTTGTGTATATATATGATGCTTACTGCTTATGGACAGTCCAGAAGGTGAACTCCACGAGAACACTTTATTTTTTATGTTTGTCTTGGTCAGACGTGTCCACTGATGCGTCCCAAGTTTCTGGCCGGTGGTTGCCATGTAATAGACTCTCAGTAAATATTGAGTGACTGAGTTGAATGAATTGTGGCCTCACGGCTGCCTTGCACCTTGGTTTTAAGATCCTTATTTTATGGGCAGGAACACGAAACCCTAAAACCACATGGTGTCACAGATGACGAGCTGTCATGGAAATTCGCAGATGCTGAGGAAATGACTGGAGAGCAGTACGCAGAACATTACAATGATAATAATCTTTTTTTTTATTGGTTAAGGAAATAGTAGGGATGTGGGCCTTCATCATACTAATCTCCATAACTTTTGTTTACATAAAAGATTTTGTATTTGAAAAAAATTGCATTTTCCAAAAGTTAGCCATTCCCATTATGTGCTCATCCTGTTAGGTCTTGGGCTGGGAAACTAATGGAGAAAACGAAGAGCCAGGGCTCCGTCCTGATGCGTACAGCACGAGAACACCGTAACCTCCGGGACAAGGCGCACCAACGATGGCGCCTGCGTGGAAGCCAGTCCAGGATTCATGGCGGACGAGTGATACAGACGCTCAGTAGTACAGAAGTTCAGAGGCACAGAGAGGGTTGCGGTCAGAGGAATGAGAGGACCTTCGCCAAGACAGGGAGCTGAACTGAGCTCGGCACAGCCGAGGGGACAATGACTTCGCGGATGGTGGGAGCCGTTGCGGGTGCCCTCTCTGAATCACATGCAGGCTCATGCGAGGATAACAGAGCATCTGACTTTGACATGGCACTTAACCCTAATTTCTTCACCCACTCACCGAGTAGCTTGTCCTAGACAACCTGCAAAGTCTTTTCTGTTTCAAGGATTCTATAACCCTCGGTGCCAAAATGGCAAATTCATTCAATGCTAGGCATCGGGCATGCAGAAATTTTAAAAATGCATGGCCCTTGCCCCAAAGAATTCACAATCTAATACGGCAGTCGGGCACGAGTTCCTCCAACAACCTTGAGAAGCAGACACAGAAAAGATGAGGAGACTGAGGCTCAGAGAAGTGCCAAAGATCCAACACAACCCCTGCCTCGGCGAGCTCCCATTCCAGGGTTGGAGCCGGTGCGAACAACAAGCACTGTTCTCACGATCTCTCACACTCTGAATTGCCTCTGAGTCAGCTGGGGGCTCCTTGTTAAGAATGCAGAGTCATGGGCACCTGGGTGGCTCAGACCAACTCTTGACCTTGGCTCACGTCACGATTTCACGGTTCGTGAGATCGAGCCCCGCTTCGGGCTCGGCACTCACGGGGCAGAGCCTGCTTGAGTCTCTCTCTCCCCGTCTGCCCCTCCCCTGCTTGTGTGCGTGCTCTCCAAATAAATAAACTTAAAAAAGAAAGCAGTGCAGAATTTGCAGATGCTGATTTGATAGTCTTGGGTGGGTCTGGAAATTTGAGTTTCTGATCAGCTCCCCGGTGATGCCGATGCGGATGCTGGTCTGAAGATCACACTTTGAAAAGCACGGGGCTGCAGATTCAAACCAGCCCAGCCTGCTGACCAGATCATTCAGCAGAGAGCCTGGATCACATTTAGATTACTCTAGAATCTCTAGATCAGTGCCTCCCAAACCTGAATACACATCAGAGTCAGATGGGCAATGCGTCAAACATGCCCAAAGTTCAATGCCAGTAACTTCACTCCATAGGGACGGGATATGGAATTTTATAGTCTTAAAAACAAACAAAACTGCTCAGGGATTCTGGCGCACAGCCCTTCTAGAAGATGACTGCCCCCGCCCGATCTTCCTGAGACCCCCGGACAGGCTCTCTGCGTTCTCTGTTTCTCTGGCTCTCTAGCTCCACCTACTGTGTCCGTCTGGACTGTCACAACCACCTGAAGGTCTCCTTTATCCAACGGAACACAAGTCCCGAGAAAGCCTCTGGGGGTTGATCTGAAGTGTATTAACGAAGACTGGCCCCCGACCCAAAATAAGACTTCTCGCCCACCTTAGGCAGACTCAGTGCCTTAAATTTCGCAGGCTGCAATATAATCCCAAGATCTCAAGAGCGGAGCCAGAACCCTATTTATCTATGTATCATGGGGCTTAACAAAGGGTACAGAGTATAGACCAAATCAGAGGCGGCGGAATTGAAACAGAGACTTTGAGTTAAGCATTGCCCTTTCCCCTCTTTTTATCAAAGGAAGACATCTGGAGGAGAGGGCAATTTAAAGTTTATTTTTGAGAGAGAAAGAGCATGTTCGGGGGGGTGGGGGGAGGGCGGGGGGAAGGGCAGAGAGAGAAAGAATCCCAAGCAGGCTCTGCATCGTCAGTGCAGAGCTCGACACAGGACTTGATCGAGACCTGAGCTGAAATTGAGAGTCGGGTGCTTAACCAAGGGAGCCACCCAGGCAGCCCTGGAGGAGGGCAGTTTAAATGGCTGTCCTGTGGTTTTCCTCCGGGACACAAAGTGGGCCACACCTGAACGCCGTGTGCCTCCGGGGAAGGAGAGGTGGGAACGTGGGAGGAGGGAAGCATCTGCTGTGCTCCAAGCACTCTCCGCTGAGCACTTTACAAACATTAGGACCCAGGATCTAAGCCTGCTTGCTGCTCAGAATCCACTGGGGAGCTCATTAACACTGCTTGCTCCCACGCCCCACCGGACGTTGATGAGTCAGAATCTCGAGAGGCAGAACTCAGGAAGGCTTCAAAGCTCCCAGGGAGTAGGAAATTTGGGAAGTGCTGCATTGCCCTCCCAGCAGCCCATTTCACAGATGAGGCCCCCCCCCCCCCCCCCCCTTTCACCCAAGGCCCCCCCCCCCCCCCCCGCCCCGACCACACACACACACACACACACACACACACACAAGGACATGTAAAGGTTTCAACAAGGGACTTGTTAAAATCTTTCATGACGTTCTAAAGGAATAGGTTGGATATCTTGGTAATATTATAATGAGAACAGTTACTAACACTAACATTCCTAAGGAATGTGAAAATCTGCTTGGATGGAGGCCTCGAATGGCAGGCCACTGGCTCTATTCTTCCTCTTTCCTTCTTAAGCATTTTATCAGTGTTGGGTTGACAACAGTCAGAAAGCATGTCTGTGACTTACAGTCAAAGACAGTGCAGTGAATTTGTGCCCTGGATGACCCCCTCTGATCCAAAGCCAAGTATATAAAAGAATAAAAGCAAAATGACATAGAGAGGCTCAAAAAAGGGGTTTGATGAGTCACAGACGGATTACGAATGTAAAGCAGGTGTACAAGACTCTGGTCCTGAAGCAGAGGGTGTGGCCAGGACCTGCAAAGGGTCACGTGAGATGGGGCACAGGAGCCAGGCTCCACGCCGAGGCCTGTCCCGGGAAGGGGTTCCCGCTGTTGGCAAAAGAGACTTGACAATTTCTGCAGCCCTACTGCTTAGGGCCGGGGCTGTAGAGGACAGGGGGAGGGTGATGCCCAACTTGTCAAACAGGACCTAACCGAGAGGCTGTCTGGCTCAGCATCTGTGTAAAATTTCCCCCGTGTCACCACAAGAAGGGAGCTCTAAGGGGCTCTGATGAGGCCTGGCTCTGGATTGTGCCACCGGGGCCCGGGAGAAAGCTAGTCGAGGGTGAGTTCAGGGTGCCAGACTGAGGATGTGTCTCTCAAACCACCCAGCCCTGATGCTGGAGAACAAACTGGGGAGGCAGGCAGGTTTGAGGGGAAAAAACAACAGCAAATGTGAAAACGTAGTCATTCAAAATGAGCCTGAAGGCAAAACTTCTTACACTTAGGAAGAAATACAAGGCTAGGAAAGACAGCCAAAAATACAAAAACAAACCAAAAACCATTAGGAATATGGATTGACACCAAAGTCATTTCACTGAACAGCCTGACAATGACCTTAAATAAGTAAGAGGCTTGGGGTGTCTGGGTGGCTCAGCCGGTTAAGTGTCCGACTTCGGCTCAGATAACGATCTCGAGGTTCATGGGTTCAAGCCGCGTGTCAGGCCCTGTGCTGACAGCTCAGAGCCTGGAGCCTGCTTCGGATTCTGTGTCTCCCTCTCTCTCTGCCCCTTCCCCACTCACACTCTTTCTCTCTCTCAAAAATGAATAGACATTAAAAAAAAATAAATAAGAGGCTTAAAGATACAGATTGAGGAATAACTTGCATTAAAAAGAGGAATTATGAAACAGGTGGATATGAAAATGACACAAAAGTCAGTAGCTAGGACCAGTTCGAAGTCTTGGATATGAAAAGTACAGCCATTGAGATTAAAATGAAGGTATCAGAGGATCCAGCTAGGATCACGGGCTGACAGTGATCAACCTCTCACTTCCCTTTACTGAGCCTCTTCTCGAACCCAGACCCCATTAGGGGCTAGGAAACCAGAGATCTGTGTGGCCCGCTTTCTGTTCTTAAGAAGTTCGTCCTCCAGTAGGGAAAAAGAAACGCTGCGGAACCGATCAATAAAGTCTAAGCGAGCACCTAGACTCATAGACACAAGTCACGACGGGCACCAGATGCGGGTGGAATTCACTTGGCCTCCAAGGGCAGAAGAGGGCATCGGGCCTTGAAAGAAAAGTAGGCGCTCTCTGGACAAAGAGCTGGGGAGGGAGCGTCGTGAAATCACGAATAAGGGCAAAGGGGTGATGGGGCCATTTGGTGAACCCTTGCAAGCCCGATGTGATGAGAACCGTGCCTCAGCCAAAAAATAAAAGATAAAATAATTGTGCCTCAGCCCTCAGCGCGATCACCAACAGAGCCTCTAAGAAAAACAGAGATGCCCGGGCCCAACCCCTGGGTTCTGATTTCTGATTCTGATTCTGACTATTTGGAAACTCTATGATTCTGAGGTCTAGGACCGAGAGCAACTTCAAGACCCCCATGAGGCCAGCTTTGCGGGTGAGGTTAGATCAGGTGACCAGCCAGCAAGGCCTCTTCCGGTCCAACATTCAAGGCCCTTCCTTCACCAGAAAGGGTCCAAGGGCGGGACCCACGGAGAACAGTGTCTCTCCAGCCTGCTCCCTACCCTACCTACTGTCACGCCTAAGAGGCGTCGAGCGCTAGGGTTCATTGGAAAATGACCAGCCTTCCAATGAGATGGTCCCTGCTGGAGAACCAATCTCCAGCCCAGCATCAGGGCTAAGCCGAGGCATGCAGGCTGGGAGAACTGGTTCCTGTGACACTCGGCGTCCACTCCTATGAAAGCTGTCCTGAGAAAACCAGGAAGGCGGGCTTTCCAGTGGAGAGAGCAGGGTCTTTTCAGCAGGAGGCCCGCGCTGGAATTTCCGTTGCTCTGCTGGGTATAACCTCTCTAAGCTCCTCTGTGTGTAACCTGAGGCTAATAATCCACTGACATGGTTGTTATAAGGACTGATAAGACAAAAGGGAAAACGTCTCCCAGGCTCCATATAAAAAGCACTCAGGAAACAATAATAATACACCTAGACACTTATCACTGTGAAAGCACTCAATTTATCCATAAACTGGGACACCTGGGTGGCTCAGTCGCTTAAGGGTCCGACTTCGTCTCAGGTCATGATCTCACAGTCCGTGAGTTCGAGCCCCGCGTCGGACTCTGTGCAGACAGCTCAGAGCCTGGAGCCTGCTTCGGATTCTGTGTCACCCTCTCTCTGTTCCTCTCCTGTTCGCACTCTCTTTCTCTCTCTCAAAAAGAAATAAAAAAATTTTTAAAAGAAACAGTAGTTCTTTAAAAATAAATAAATTATCCATAAACTGAGATAAACTCATATGCTTGCAAAATGCTATTATATCAGGCAGCTGCTTGTATTCAGCATGTAAGACTCACTGTTCCTTCTCTTTCCATCTGGTGACCTCTCACCCATTGGGCATTTCCAATTGGAGAAAAATCAGAAACCTGATCCCATCTTGTTTCACCATTAATTGTGAGGTGTCTATCAAACGGCTATTAATAAACTCAATTTCTGCTTAGGTCAAATCAGGGGAAGACACCAACTAGCCAAGGCCCCTTTGCCTTTACTCTGAATGACTGAAGTTCAAATCGCCTTGTCCTTAAAAGAGAATTCACTCAAGTATGTCAACAGAACTCTCATACTGTTGGTAGAAAATGTTTTATGTATGAACCCATTTTTCATTTGCCACCCTCCCCCCCACCCGCATGAGGCAGAGGGGACATGATCCTTGCCAGAGTGCCCTGTCCCCTGTCCCCGATGTGGCAGCGCCCTCTAGGGGGTCTTTCTGGGCCACCAAATGACAGCCATTCAATGCTCTTTACAAAGGGCTGCACGTTTACGGGATAAATGGGGAAGCAGCAGGGCTGGAAGGAAATAGGGTCCCTCTCAGCCATGGCCATACAGCAAGACTCGGTCCACCACTCTGAAGCCTGGACACCGTTACTCCGTGTTGCTCCAGAAAGAATTCCGGCCGGGGCGCCTAGGAGGCTCAGTCCATTAAGCATCTAACTGGAGCTCAGGTCGTGATCTCACGGTTCTCGAGTTCAAGCCTCACGTCGGGTTCTGTGCTGTCAGCACAGAGCCTGCTTCAGATCCTCTGACCCCCTCTCTCTGCCCTTCCCCTGCTTGCACTCTCTCAAAAATAAATAAAACGTTAAAAAAAAATTAAAACCAATAAAAAGAATTGTGACCTGTGATCCCAGAGTGGTCAAGTGAGCCAGCTGATGGGAAGTTGCCCCCCCCGCAAGGGTATTCGACTGTGCCCCTCTCGAGGCACAAAGCCCCGGTGTGGCCAGTGTGGCCGAGGAGGGAGAGAGAGGGTGGGGCTGAGCGGGAGGCGGCCGGTGTGGGGGAAGGACAGGGGCCTTGGGATGGGAGGGCCCTAAGCTCGACATCTTTGCAGCCTCACACGGGGGGACCCCCTCTGGATGAACAGATGTCACGAAGGTGCCCTTCCTCTCGACGGCCCCGGCCTGGCCTCAGTCCCCAGCCCAGCAGGTTTGCTAAGCAGAGTGTAGGCTGGATTTCAGCTTCCACCTGCCCCTCAGCTGGGGCTCCGTACAGACCCCAGGCTGAAGAATTCTATGCAGCCCCCCCCCGTGGCACCCTCAATTCCCGAAAGTACCTGATAAATGCAACCTCCCCCATGAGTGACCGTCAGCTAGGTGACCTGAGGGTGGGCGCCCCACGCTTGGGGTTGCACATGCAGAGTCTCATGTAATCTGCAGACAGCCCGGTGGGGGAGGGGGAGGGGGAGGCGGGCAAGGTGTCATTGCTCCAAAGTCATGGCAGGTCTGCCCCGAGCCACACCGTGAGCCCAGAAGCCAGACCTCCAGACCGTTCACGTTCAAGTTCTCCGTGTTCCCCTCCTACTCAACGCGATTCTCCTCTGTCTCCTTCCTAGTAACAATAAACTCTTCAGAGGTTCACAGGAAAGCCCTTCCTCTCCCACCTTCCTGGCCCTGCTGTAGGAGACGTCACATCCCCCTGCCCCTCCTGGGCCCTGGCCACAGCCCCCGACTGGGAGCATCAGCAGCCACGTCCCACAAACGCGCAGTAACACGCTGCCTTCTTGTCAATCCTGCCTGAATAAAAAAGACATTAGGTCATTTTTATTCTGAACTTTTGGTTACTGACTGCTCGTCTGTTCTTCTTCTTTATCAAACCCAAAAAGGATCCCAAGCAGCTTAGAAAGAAAAGAAATCAAATGGCAGTACTGTTTAAAACCAGATCAAAAGCGGTGAGGCGGAGCAGGATTTAGAATGACTGGAGAGAGCGGAGAGAATTCTTCCTGAAATCTAGACTGGGGGCAATCCTGTGGTTGGGCACCCAACAAAACTCGGCCCCCCTGGCCGCCAGGGCGAGAGGGGAAAGGCACGTAACGGGGCCTTCTGGAACAGGACCCTTATCGGTTCGGCCCCATAGATACACCTTCCAGCCACACACCCTGCGTGGAATGTGTTTATGGGGCCTCGGACAGAAGAGACGGCAACAGAAGGACAGCATCTGACCCCAGTGGGGCCTCGGCCACAGGCATCTTCCAGGTCACCTGAACGGGATGGTCTGATCTTTCTGGGGGGTGCATATGCTCTGCTCCTGGTGCCTGGGCCCTAACCACCCATGCCAGTTCTGTGCCTTTAAGTGAGACCAGCTCACCCACAAAACACACCACATCACCCCTGTCCAGCGGCCAATATCCACCAGCCTCGGGCATCCGGGACTAACTCAGCCGGGCCAGACGCTCTGGCACCAACCTTTCATACCAGCCTTCCCCTATCCCAGGGTCCATCTGTCCTAACGCTCTGGTCTTTGTCTCCCATCCCGCCCGCGGACCTAACTGCAGAGCCGTCTCTAGAATGCTCCTGAGCTCTGCTTCCTCTCTCTCCAAGTGCACCCCACCTGCAGTGCGCAGCGTGTCCCCAGAGGGCAGCCCGGTGGCTGCGGACGATCACAGGGTAAGTGCTAAAATGGGATAAGCAGGGGGGTCTCCGCACGGAAGTGAAGCCCACACCAGGCCAAAGCTCAACGCCGAAGGATAAGGACTTGGGTCTCACCTTGTCAGGCTGTCCATTCGCCTTCCCTCGACAAACCCCAAGCACTTGCCGTGGGCCGGGGACCAGTCTTGGAATAACTACAGCGGCAGCTGGCGGGTGCCACGCTCCGAATGGGGGGCGATGGTTGAGACTGGAGGCGTCACTCTCAGCCGCGGTTTCAAGGCACAACGGCACGAGGACAAGGCCTTGAAGGGTCAGGAGGCCACTGGCGGTGGTGACGCCCCCCCCACCCCCGCCAGGTTCTCTATTAGCTGAGTATAAACGGTGCAAGAAGAAACGGGGTTGCCTAAGCAGAGGCACAGGGAGAACGCCGTGGGGATGAAAGAGAAGGAAACAGAGGGAAACTTCTAGAAAGACAGACAAGGCCAAGTGTCTTCCGAATACAAGGGCAAAGCAAAGTTCAAAGTGGTATCTGAACGTCGGTACGTTTCCCGCATGGGAAGGCCAGGACACTGGGATTTTAGTCTCAGAAAACAGGCCAACGGCCCTCTGCGGGGCTCAGTCTCCCCATCTGCAAACCAAGGGGCTGCAGCAGGTCTGGGGTTCCTACACTCTGTATTTCAGAGACCAAGGTTACATTTCTAGCCTGGACCCTCCCGGCTTCCACTCCACATGCCTCTCACCCTCCCCTGAACCCACTGGGATCACGGCAACAGCCTCTGCCCTGGTCCCACTGCTCCCGTCCCATCAGCCGAGGGCCCGGAGACTCGTCCCCACAGTCGGCACAGTGCAGGGCAGTGCATACCCCAAGTCCCCCACGACTTCCGTCGCTGGCCCTTACGATGCTCAGCACCCCCACCCCCGCCTTGCCCTCCGACATCAGCCCCTCCTCCCCTCCTGTTCTCTCCCTCCGGCCTCCTCGCAGTTGCTTAAACCAGCCTAGAAGCTTCAGCCAGGGCCTGGACACCTACTGCGCGCCCCCTCACTTCCTCACCGGCCTCCAGGCTTTGCTCAAATGTCACCTTCTCTGGGAGCCCCGCCCTGCCCTCCCCACGAAAGCCACATCGTTCTCCCATCTCGTCACCCTCCCCCTGCTTGTATCCCCCCTCCCCGTAACCCCCTCTCCATCTGGCATAGGTTTTACCTTTTCATTCGCTCATTCCTTTCTCCTCCACCTGGAGTGTAAGCTCCAGGGGGGCAGGGATGTTTGGGGGTTCACTCACTGCTCCATGTCCAGCACCTAGAAGGCCACCGGCCACATAGCAGAAACCTAAGGAGTATTTGTTACCAGAATGCACAAAGGAATAAAAACACAATCATCTTTTACTACTTTTGTTGGGAGGGGGGAGCATGGGGGTAACTGACGAAGCAGCCACCAACTTCTTAGCTTCAGAAGGCAGGAAAGGGCCTCTGCTATTATAATCGTTTCATAAAGGAAAGATACTTTAACGTCCCCAAGATGGGAGCTGCGTTCTCTCACGGTAAATAATAATCGTTCCCAGAAAACAGTCACAACGGCGCAACACTGTCCCGCTCCCTTTTCTCCCCGTGCATCTCCCCAGCCTCCCGGCTCTGCGTCCCAGGGGCTCTTACTCGAACAAAAAGACAAGATGGCCCGTGCCCCGACTGGCCCTTGCTCCAGCAGACACGTGCCTGCTCACGTCACAAGCATTCTTGGCTCCCCAGAAAAGGGAGGGGGGGAGGGTGTTCCAGCTCAAGAAGCCGGCTGGGATCCAGGGCCACCGCTCAGGTCAGCGAGAGCCAGCGTGACACCAGCCTGTGGCTCGCAAACTGTACAGTCCCCACCGAGCTTGTCGGTGCGTGCATACCTCCTCCACGCGGCCACCGAGTGCAAAATCCGGAGACGGCGCAAACCTCACCCCACTTACCCGCTGGGTGGGGGCTCAGGGCTGAGCAAGGAGGCTGAGGGCAGCCCCGTCAGGTGGAAAGGGTGGCGGGGGACGGGGGCAGGCCGTGGGCACACCTGGAGGGCGGCCCTGCCCGTCTTCCTTCCCCTACAGAGCTGGACAGGTGCACCTGTGGTTCTCCAAATCGAAACCAGCCCAGACCTCTTGTTTTCCCTCCTTCTGTCTTCCCGGCCCCCAATCCTACCCCCCCACACACACACACCCAGGCTCAGCTCCGGGCCCACCTGCCACAACCACAAGGTTGTTGTGGCTCCTGGCTCCCGGCACTGGAGGTGACAAGTCGAGTCCTCTGTGTCCCGGCCTCCCTGTTTGAAGCGTGCGTATCCGGCCCCTTCTGTCCCATCATTTCACGTTTAAAAACATCGGAACACAGGGGTGCCTAAGTGGCTCAGTCAAGCGTCCAAACACTGGATTTCGGCTCAGATCATGATCTCGTGGTTCCTGAGTTCGAGCCCAGCGTCAGACTCTGTGCTGACAGCGCAGAGCCTGCTTGGAACTTTCTCTCTCTGCCCCTCCCCCACTTGCGCTCTCTGTCTCTGTCTCTCTCTCTCTCAAAATAAATAAACATTTAAAAAAATATATCAGAACACAAAATTAGACCTGATTCCCATTACACAACGTACATTATATCGCGTGGTTCTCAGCTGCCTGCCTGTCCTTTACATTTGAGACTGTCTGGCCCCCACGGGGCCCAGAGCGTGCACGGTAAACCCCTGAGGCATAAGCTTCGTTAGTAGGAGCGCCCCCGTTTGCAAAGTGCTGCGACTCACATAACTCATTTGAGCCTCACGGTACCAGGCAGGGAAACTGAGTCTCTCAGCGAAGTGACCTTGCCCAAGGTCACGCACCTAGTCATTTGGAATGCTAGGTCTGCGTCCCCGGGTTTCTAAACTCTGAGACTATGGCTCTTGGGCACCTCAGTATATTGCTTCTCAAAAGTGCATCAAGGGGGGGGGGGGGGAGGAACCAAACAAACAAACAAACAAAAACACAACTCTTGCTGGCAGAGTGAGGTCCTCATAATATATATACTCTTAATTTAAGTGCATTTAGTTACATATACTGTTGGCAAAATAAAAGAGGGAAACAAGAAAAATAATAATAATTTCAAGCGTGCATGACGATTGTTCTTGCTTTTTTCACTCCAGAGGGTAATTCCCAGAAAGGTCTCAACTAGAAAGCCCAGAGCAGCTGTTTCCCCGACTGTGTCGCTTCCCGGGTGGGTGTCCGGGAGTAAACATCTCGCTCTCCTGATGTGAGCGTAATGCTCAGGGAGAGAGATCGTGCTGTGCCAAAGCCCCACTGCAAGGCTTAACGGAAGAAACGGAAATCTGCTCCAAGGCTCCAGAAGACAGGCCCGTGTTGGATTTGGTAAGCGCTGACACCGATTACACGCATACCAAGCGCTTCACGGCTTTTAACCCACTTGGTCTCCCAAAAGCCATTTTGAGGATGAGAAACGAGGCTAAGAAAGGTCGATTGCCAGCCAGCAAGCTCGAGAGTTAGGCTTTGAACCCTAAGAGGGAGTCCGAATCATCTGCTCCCTTAACCGTAAACGCTAATGTGCGGTCAAGATCCTAATCTTTGCACGAAACACATCGCCACCTCACAGAGCCCCCACCCAGCTCCAGCCCTGACCAGAGGGGTGGTGCAGGCGACCGAGACCCCTAAGGGACAGTGAGAAAAAACCTTTGGGAGCAAGCTGTGGGTTAGGAGACGGCTCCGAAGCCAGGCACAGGCGCGGCCTTACTGGTATGTGCTGGGTAAGGTGATCGTTCTATTAGAGGGGACCGCGCCTGTCTCTGCAAGACGCAGAGTGTCTTCTGACAGCAGGGTGCTGCAAGGGGTGAAATCACAAGAAAAGGCGACGGTGATGAATCCAGATCGGGCCCAGGGATTGCTGACTTTGTTGGCGCCCCACTGAGTTACCACATTCTTGTCACTAGTGAAAGTCACGGGGGCCGTGGTCGTCTTACGGGCAGGTGGGTGGTTTTGCTGCTTGTAATGGCAGAGTACCGCCTCCAGGGGGCACTCCGAACTCCCCTACGCTCCACCTGAGGGAGGGATGGGGCGGGTCCAGGACCCCCACAGGAGGAGCGGGCCAGCTCTGGAGAAGCCTTGAATACCAAGCTAAAACACCCGGATGGAGACCACACTCCGAATTCTCCTCCACATTAGGAGACACAAGGGTCCGGATTTGTGAGTCTCCTCCTCACATTGCTTACTAAGACCAATGAGCCAAGTCCAGATGATGCGATGTGTCTTCACCGTGATGTCTGCGGCCCAAGCTGTAACTACAGGCTCTCTTGTCTTCAGGTTTAGTGTCATTATGCATAACAGCTGCATTCACCAAACACCCGTATTATGTTGTTAGGTATCATAGGCCCCATTATACAGATGAGAAAACGAAGGCTCCAGGAAATCAGAACTGGTAAGTGGCAAAACTGGGGCTTGAGCCCTGGCCCTGTGGCTCCCGCACACGCCCCCTATGCTGGTTTCACGCTGGGTCCCACATATTTGGCCACGGCTTGCTTCGTTTCACAGGCTGGGCGCCCGACCAATGTCAACAGCAAGCGCCATGAACTGCCCGCTAAGGAGTAATCAAGTCCCAGATGGCCGGAGGAACAAACTCTGCAGACTTAGCTTGAGGAGAACGCCCTGTCCTGTCAAAACCCAGCCTGCTTTCACGCTGAACCCTCAGTCTAGAAGGCTCCGCCCCGCTGAGTATTTATTGAAATCCTACCCTCCTCCCAGGCTTGGCTCGGGTGCCAGCTTCTGAGACGCCTTCCCTGGCCCTGCCGGCCCGAATTCCTCCTGCTCTGTGCTCCCGTGAACCTGGCGGCTGGCAGGGAGCAGGCCCACCGGCTCACATTCTGCCTTGACCTCCTGTGGGCAGGGACCAGGTCTCACCCTTCCCTCGGCACCCCGCAGGGCTCTGCATAGACTCAGGGCCTGGAGGTCGAGTCCACGGTCTGTGGCAATGCTGACGGCCAATGCCACAGGTGGATGGGGCCAAGTTAACAGGTGCCTCCAAGGGTTCACAGCGCTGCCAGCTGCCCTCTCCCAGCCCCAGGAATGAAAGCGCCCCACAGTGGCTGAGCTGCTTGCACCCTTCCAGAAGCCACCAGCCTGGCCCGGACTCCAGCAGCAGCTCTGGCCTGGCCCGTCTTACGGCCTCCTGCTCACCCCTTCCTTCGTGCAGTCGGTCCACCTGAGTGTCTGCCTCAATTCCCTGCTTTGTGCTCCAGCCCTGCTTTGCTGAAGCCTGACTCTGGACCTGGCCTTCCTCTGCCCTCGTGGGCTGGTCCGGGCCTCAGCCTCGCCAGCAGCAGCAGGAGGCCAGCCTTCCCACTGGAGCCGGCCAGGTTCCCGGTATCCCCTTGCTACAACCACCCTCAGCCCAACAGGTCAGGTTCCTCCAGACGTGGGCACAAACCTGCACCAAGCCCAAACGTCTGGGCCCCTTGAGACCTGGGGAGGGGGACGCCCTGCCGGAGGCAGGGCAGAGGCTCCGGGGTCCAGTAACCACACGCCCCAGCCCCCACCGGCCTTTCACTCTCTTGCGGGGAGGCCTCCCCACCTCCTCCCTCCCCGCCCCCAGCCCCCCAGGGCAGAAAGTCGCACAGCAGGTGCCACACTGCTTCAGCCTTTGGAATGGAGCACTCAGGGCAGGGAGGGGGCTCGGAAAGTTATGGAATGAAAGGGGACAAGAGGTGGCTTCGGAATCCTTTGGGTGACTTAATTAGAATGAGCCTTCAGCGAAATGTAGCGTGACCTCTGTTTATAAGGTTCCCAGGCTCCTTGAGCAGTGGCTGACCAGCATCTCGCGATCTTATATACGCCCCGCTGTATATTCTGGATCTTCTATCATGAGCGTGCTTTTGTAATCAGGAGAACATAACTAGGGGCACCTTTGTGGCTCAGGTGGTTGAGCGTCCACCTATTGTTCTCTCTCTGCCCCCCCCCCCCCCCCCCTCTCTCTCTCTCTCTCCTTCTCTCTCAAAATAAAAAAGGAAAAATAACTAATAACCAAAACATATAAGCAGAGAACGGATATTGTCAGAGCGTCCTCAGATCACAGTGTCTACAGGGTGCCCAGGATACGAGAACAGGGGCTGTGCTGGCCCCAGGACACCAGCTTCCTGTCCCCTCCTCCCGCCAGCCCCTGAGCTACTGTGGACAGGTCCCAACTTCAGGGCCTCAGTTTCCTTGACTGTCAAATGGAAATAACAGTGTGCGCACGGGCTGTACAAAAGAGACGCCCACAATTATAAGTCCCATGACCTGGGGCGCCTGGGTGGCTCAGTCGGTTGAGCGTCCGATGTCAGCTCAGGTCATGATCTCACGGTTCGTGGGTTCGAGCCCCGCGTCGGGCTCTGGGCTGACAGCTCAGAGTCTGGAGCCTGCTTCGGATTCTGGGTCTCCCTCTCTCTCTGCCCCTCCCCTGCTCATGCTCTGTCTCTCTCTCAAAAATAAACGTTAAAAAAAATAAGAAAAAAAAAAAAAAGACCTGCGACCCAGGGTGGTAGAGCCTGTGGGTCCCTAGAGTGGATATGGGAGAGCATCATGGGAAGCACAGAAGAGGGAGGTGCACGTCTCAGTCAGAACAGGGCTGCTCTGTGCGAGAGAGACAGTCCAGGAACGGAAACAAGACGCAGCCATCGGAATCCCCAACCACCCACAAAACCAGTCTACTCCATCCGACTGTGGGTGCCTGAGGCCTACACGACACTCCTTGGGGGAGGCCCCATTCCTGTCCCCAGCCTGCCTGTTGAGAGAGGGTCACGGGGCAGCCTCGGGTAACTCCTCCCCAAGCACCTGTCCACGGTTGGATGGAAAATGTCCGCCCAGGGGGGGCAGCCACAAAAGGGGGCAGGGGTGGGGGCAGAACCCAGGCCCCCTTTCTTGGTCCAGCACCCCCACCGCGTTCCAGCCTGAGCTCCCAGCAGGGCCTGCTGCCCCGGAAGGGAAGGGGACGGCTTGAGGATGCAGGTGACTGGAGTGACAGGTGACAGGTGCTTCGGGGAGCCAGCAGCCTCGTGCGTGCCACACCTCTCGCTCTATTTCCTAGGAAGCAGACAGCCCCAGGCTCTCTCTGCTTCCAAGGCCTACAGAAACTTCCAGACCAGCCCCAGCCTTCTGCAGCTGAGGACAAGAAGCAGAGCGTCCCGGGTGTCCCAGATGCCATTCGGGGTGGCTGGTTAACGCATTACCCTCCCTGCAGCCAAACCCCCGGCCTCCGGAAGAGACAGCAAATCATGAATTCTAACCCAGGCCACACGCTCAGTGCCCACTTCTACTTGGGGTTATCTGAGACCCCTCTTCTCCCGCTTTGCGGCTTTCATGGAAAATAACTACTTTGAACCAAAGCCCTAGCATCTAGGTGGAGCCCCAAAAGGGCAGGAAGGTACCGCCCCTGGCTTTGCAGGCCAGTGGAGGCCCACAGCACATCCATCACAGCCCCGGGGACACGGTGGTTCAATGACTGCACTGGGCCGGCCACGTCAACAGCCGCCCGCACACAAACCTGAAAGACAACACGAGTTCCCAGCAACCCTGCCCGGCGAGCAGGAAGCCCTCAAAACGCCCTGCGTCCGTGTCTCCAGGATCACAGCAATCGCTGCTCATTTTCCACCCACGGCAAAGAAAAAAGCCTTTAATTCTTGGGCAAGTTCTAAAAACTCTTCTGTAAACTCAGTCTCCGTGTTGCGGGAGCCCCTGGGGAGCAGCTGGCCCCATCACTCACTTGGAGAAGTGTCCTCAACCTAAGTGAGCCCCTCGGGGCACAGACCATCCCGCGGCCCCGCCAGCACTCCCAGTCGGGGGCACGGTGCACAAATGGCCGTGCCCTGGCCCGTACCCTTACCCATGACCAAGGCGAATCCGGGGGGCTCTTGTCCTGTGGGGGCCCCCAGGTGGACCCACCACGGTCCTGCTCCTCCATGGCCCAGCCCGCGGGATGCCGGCCACCTCCTCGCCCAGCACCGGAGAGCAGTGTCCCAATGCGGCTGATTTCACCCTCTCGGGAGCTGGGAGGCAGTGGGGGGTGGGGACATGTAGCCCAGAGCAGGCGGCTTCCCTTTACAGCCAGGAGCCCGGCCAAGTCACAAGGCTCAGGAAAAGAGCAGGGTGTTGAATTGCAAACCCTCTCCCACCTGGGGCCTGGCTAACAAACAGCTGGAGGAGATGTGGCCTGTTCCCTGAAGGATGCAGAGTCCCAGGGCTTGCCAGTTTGTGTGAGCTCCGGGGGAATAGCCTGGTGGGACCCATGACCCCGGCTGGCGGCCGCCGGCCACGCTGTATCCATTCCCCAGCAGGTGTTGGAGAGACCACCTCACAACCAGCGTGCAGGGCGCGGCAGGGGAGGGGGGGGATCTTTCTCCCTATTCCTCCAGGCCTCAGCACACTTGGGGGAGTCGGGAAGGCTGGGTTCCAGGGCCCCTCCCCCAGAGGCCACCATTGTCCCCTCTATCACGCGCAGTAGCAGCAGGCATCACGACAGCTGGCTGGTTTCGAACACTCCCCCCGCACCAGGAAGCTAAGCACTCCGGCCGCACTCTGATGTACGTTGTGCACAGCCACCCTATAGGGTTACAGACACAAGACAGGAGCTTCAGGAACGGCCTTGGGTCACAAAGCAGGAAGTGGCAAAAAGCAGGGCCAGGCTGACTGCAAATCCAGTGCTGGAACTGTAGTTCTGATCCCACCAGAAGCCCTGGGTCCCTGGCCATGGGCTGGGCTCACATGAGCCCCGGGTTTAGAGGAAACTGCAGCAGGGAGGGAGGGAGGGCAGGGCTGGGGGCAAAGGGCCCGCCCCGCAGGAGCAGGTGCGGGGGCTCTGACCTGGTCTGACAGGGACCTCGAGATCCCACCCAGAGAGAAGGGGTGGCCCCCTGGGGGCACAGCAGGGCCAAGGAAGGGCTTTAGAAGAGCGACAAGTCAGGATCCCCAACCCCACCCTTACCCCGGAGGCCCCCCCCCCCCCCCCCCGCCCTCCACGCCCTGGTCTTCCTCGTGTCCCCGCAACGGGTGACCGGTGACCGTGACGCTAAGGCCAACCACCCCCTGACCTCTTTCAGCTCCATTTCTGCAACTCCTCCCCGGCCAAGGCTTCTCTGGTTTCGCCCTTCGCAGCCTTCTCCTTCCCTCCAGACAGGACCCCGACCGAGAGCCCACCTGGGCTGGTAGGTGGCGAGTGGCCCGGTTTAGAACACAGGACAGGTGTGTCCTAGCTAACTCAAGGGGCGTCACTGCGCCTCTGTTTATGGGCTCCGGGGGCAGTGGCTTCCCCTGGGGAGGGGCAGGGAGGGACTCGGGGCCCCCCCCTGCGTCCAGATCACCACCATTCTGGCCACACACGTGCCCCTGGCCCTGCTCGCCCTGGAGAGGCGTGGAGAGGGCCAGGGAGGGACCACTGCGCAGCCCCAGAGCCTAGTGCCACCCCCCACCTCCCGCGGTCTGAATGCCCTGAATGCCACTAACTATAAGGGGGCGGGGGGGGGGGGGGGGGAAACGCATTAAGACACTTCCATGAGCTGGGTCACCACCACTCTTACTATTTTTAATTCATCCTGTCAAGATATTTTAAGAACCTCATGACCAACGAGTGATAAGATTGTGAGTAATTATACCTGGTCGTGTTTAGCACTTAGCCGGAAATCTGATAGAGGTCCAGGACGGCACAGGCAGAAGGTGCCGTGAACACGGCAGACCGCTGTCGCTGCATCGATTGGGAGGGCGCAGCCCTGGGGACCCTCCGGGAGGAAGGAGCCAGGCCGGGGTCCTCGGAGCTCCGAGCCCGGGGCCATTTCACGCCCCCGCGGGCAGTGCCCCGTGTTGGCGGCGGGAGGTCCGGCTGACACGTGTCTCCCCACCGAGGGCCAGCACCAGTTTGGCTGGTAGTTCTAGAAGCGCCGAAGTGAGCGCCGACAGAGCTCCCGGAAGCGGAAGCGGAAGCGGAAGCCCGGCGTGATGCTTACACCTCCCCCCCCCCCAGTCACACCCACCTGGGCTCTGGGTCTGACCCTCCCCTTAGAAGCGATTCTGCCTCAAGGCGATTCAGACTCGGAGACTTTGTTTCCTTATCTGGGAAACACAGGGATGCAAACAGAGTCTCTCCCTCATGGGGTTGTTGTGGGGACACCCGGGACCTTGTGGGGCTCCACACAAGGCCTGGCGTGTTAGACTCTCAAACAGAAGTAGCAACTATTACTCCTTACAGTAACTTTGAGGTCGGCATTAATAGGCCCATTTGACAGATGGAGAAACTGAGCCTGTGCCTATTTGGGGCTTCTGTCAGCTGCAGACTGTCCAACATTTCCTACTCTACAGCTCCTGAGACCCCATCAGGGCCCCCTCAGGGGCCGTGGCCAGGACCAAGCTGAATTTCCCCAGCTGTGAAGAATCCACAGGCTGTCCCCTTTCCCCCAGGCTGCCAGGCACCTGTTAACCCCCCCAAGAACACCGTGGATTCTCCCATTCCCATTTTCCCTTAGCTCATGCTGTCACCTCTTCCCGGAATGCCTTTCCTCTCCTCTGTTCCTTTTCAAATGTGCCCCCTTTCCAGGCCCACGCCAGACCTCCTTCCTCCATGGAACCTTCCCTGACCTGTCCACCCCATAATGATTCTCCCATCCTTTGGCCTTTGGGGGGAAGGAGGAGGTTGAAACGGACATTTGTGAGCCCCTTCCGTGTGCCTACTGTCTCCTTACACATACCATCCCTCATGACCAAGGTTTGCTTTTTCCCAGAAGAGGAAACAGGCTCGGAGAGGCTCACGTGGCCAGGAAGACGTGGGGAGAGTCCTCCTGATCCAACACGTAGAGGGTGCCAGGGAGGTGCCTCACCTGTGAGTCCGTCCCATCACCCCAACGACTGCGGGGACCCCTCTGGACAGGCCTAACTCACCTGTAGCTCCAAAAGTACTTCACCCAGTGGGAAGGGCACAGCACGGGGAAAAAAAGTCACATGGGGGGGGGGGGGGGGTGTTTCATTAAGAAACTTTCTCTAGAGCGGTTTGGGTTCACCTGCAAAACTGATCTGAAAGTACGGAGCGTTCTCAAATACTCTGTTCCCACACAGGCACACCTTCCCCACTGTCGTCGCCCTGGCACCATATTAGTGCATTTGTGACAACGGATGAGCCCACGCCGACCCATCATTATCCCCCAGAGCCCGCGCTTTCCATCAAGGCGCCCTACAGTGTGGTGCGGTCTACGGTTTCGACAAATGGAGACGGCTCTGGATCTACCTTTTCGGCATCCCTCGGAGCGTGTCACTGCCCTAAAAATCCTCTGTGCCCCACCGATTCATCCCTCCTGCCCTCCCTGTCTCCTCCTGGCCCCATAGCTCCTTTCCTTTCAGTGCTGGCAGACCGTCCACAGTCTGGCTGGGCCACGGGTTCATCCATTCACCTACCAAAGAAGATCCGTGGCGCTTCCGGGTTTTGGCAATTGTGAATAAAGCCGCTACAAGCTGTGTCTGTAGGCACACAAGGTTTCTGCGCGGGCCTAAGCTTCCAACTCCTCTGGGGGAAGACCAGGGAGCACGATTTCTGGATGGCACGGGAAGGGTATGGTCAGTTTCGCAAGGAACCGCCGAACTGTCTTCCAAAGTGGCGGCAGCATTCCGCACGCCCACCGGCCGGGAGCCAGAGCTCCTGCTACTCCGCGTCCCCGCCAGCGTCGGGCCTTGTCGGCGCTCTGGATTCACGTCCTTCCGATAGGTGTGGAGCGATCCCTCGTGGTTGTTTCCATTGGCATCTCCCCGGTGACGTACGACGTGGAGCATCTTTCCATGTGCTTATCTGTCACGTCTGCGAAGGTCGTTGGCCCATTTTTTTTAATGTCTATTTCTTTTGAGAGACAGAGGGAAACAGCGTGTGCGAGTAGGGGAGGAGCAGAGAGAGAGGGAGACAGAGAACCTCAAGCAGGCAGCGCAGAGCCGGGCGCGGGGCCCAATCCCACAAATGGTGAGATCATGACCTGAGACGAAACCGAGAGTCTGAGGCTCAACCGACTGAGCCACCCAGGCACCCTGGCCCCCCCCTTTTTTTTAATATTTATTTAGTTTTGAGACACACACACACACACACACACACACACACACACACACACAGAGTGCAGCAGGGGTGGGGCAGAGAGAGAGGGAGACACAGATTCTGAAGCAGGCTCCAGGCCCTGAGCTGTCAGCATAGAGCCCAACAAGGGGCTCGAACTCATGGACCTCAAGATCATGACCTGAGCCACACTCAGACGCTTAACCGACTGAGCCACTTGGGCGCCCCAGCCGGCCCATTTTTTAATCAAGTTGTTGCTTTTGTTATAGTTGAGTTTAAAGAGTTCTCTGTGTATTTTGGGTAACAGCCCTTTATCACCTGCATACACTAGATCCATCAAGGTCCCAGTAGAAAACAGACTGGACGCTCGAGCTGGGACCTTAAAGAGGCCTATTAAAGAGACTGTGAACAGGATATGGGCAGAGTTGCAGAAGACCCACAGGGGGTGGTGACGAGACCAGCACCAGCCAGAGGAGGGGCCAAGGCCAGCCTGGGCTGGGGGAAAGGAGAGGGGACAGTGGCCTGAACCCAGCTGTAGGAGGCAGGGCATCAGCCCCCACAGGTGTCCACATCCTAATCCCCGGAACCTGTAACTATATTACATCCTGGAGGTCACATTACACCTTCTGCCACATCACACGCCAAGGGGAAATGAGGGCTGCAGTGGAGTCAGGGTTGCTGGTTGTCTGGGCTTAAAATGGGGAGGCTGTTCCGGATTATCTCCAAACAACCACCTGAATAGTTGTCTCAGGCCCCTCTTCTCCTGCTTTGCCACTGCGGAGCTTGGAGCATGCCTGACGCCCCTGCCTGTCCCCGCAGTCTCTGTCCTTGCTGTGTGCATCCAGGTGGGCCCGATATAATCACAGGGCCTTTAAAAGAAGCAGCGGGGGCAGAAGATAGGCAGAAAGGACAACATGGGAGAGAGGTGGCACGACTTTGCTGACTTTGAAAAGGAGACCACAACTGAATGACGCTGACAGCCTGCAGAACCTGGAAGGCAAGGACACGGGGTCCCCACTAGGGCTTCCAGAAGGCACGTACCCTGCCAGCACCTTGATGTTAGCCCCGCCACACCTGTACCGGACTTCGGCTCTCGTGCAGCGGAAGGTAATGAATCCGTATCGCCTGAAGCCGCTACGTTGCCTGTCATTTGTTACAGCAGACGTGGAAGACGAGTGCACTAGGTAGCTGGAAGAGGTCCCCCTTCAGGACCTTTGGTTGAGGGTGCCAAGGGTGTCAGCCAGTGCGTGGCAATCCAGCAGGGAGGAAGGGAGAG
This sequence comes from Panthera uncia, assembly GCF_023721935.1. Taxonomy (NCBI): domain Eukaryota; kingdom Metazoa; phylum Chordata; class Mammalia; order Carnivora; family Felidae; genus Panthera; species Panthera uncia. Next base: position 31,417,540 of record NW_026057579.1, read on the forward strand.
GAACAAATACCTTCAACTCTCTCCTCCCACTTTCTCATTGTCCACCACTGGCTGGACCCAAGTGGAGGCTGGAGAGCTCAGAGCAGAGAAGAATGAATAACAGATATAGAAAGGCGGATCTGAGAGGAAGATCTGGGGTGTGTGTGTGTGTGTGTGTGTGTGTGTGTGCATATACGTGTGTGCACACACACCTGCCTACCTGTCCCTCTGTCCCTGTCTCTCTCTGTCACACACACACACACATCCTACCATGACTCAATCCTGACTCAAAGGCATTAACTCTTTTTTTTCAAGGTTCGAGTAGCCAATCATCTCTCCAGGTCACTGGTTGGCGTTGGGATCAAAAGCTGCATAAAGATTGGAAGCTGTGTTAGCACAACAAAGTACCAAAACGGGGGGGGGGGGGGGGGGGGGGGGGT
>NW_026057579.1:31418058-31447270 GCF_023721935.1 Panthera uncia
CGGGGCTTAAGCAATAGAAATTCAGTGTCTCACAGTTCTGGAGGCTGGAAGTCCAAGATCAAGGTGCCAGCCGGTCTCGCCCCTGCTGCGAACTCTCTTCCTGGCTGGCAGACAGTTTTCTTCTCACCATGTCCTCAGATGGCAGAGAGAGGAGCTCTCTGGTCCCTCCCCGTAGAAGGACGCTAGTCCCGTGGGATCAGGGCTCCACCCTTCTGACCTCATTCAACCCTAATTACTTCCTTACTCCTAATATAGCCGCATGAGGGCTTAGGGCTGCAGCATATGAATTGGCCGAAGGGGGGCCGTGCACAAAGCAGTCCATAGCAGAAGCCCTTTTGAGGGTGTCTTGTATGTAACAGGCAAGAAGGTCAGGAACCTGGGCGCCCAAAGCAAGCAAAGGGCCAGGAAGCCTTGTTACTACTTTACATGATTGAACAGACGGCCCCAAACCGTATCTCTCCATCTCGGCATCCTGGGCTCAGAACTGCTGCTTTTCCGCAACGTCCACAACTTCCATTCCACACGCCTGGCGGCACCCTCTAACACTGAGTGGTTCTGAGTTATTTGCTGCATGATTCGCGGTGGAGTGATTGAGCCTGGTCTGTGGTTAAACACGAGAGCCAAGATTTTGATTCCAACGTAGACGGTGGAGCGAATCAGGGATCAGTCTTCCAACAGACTGAAACCAGTCCTAACGCAAGGGGCGTTTTGTTTTTATTCAGAGGCAAAAATCAGGATCATGTGGGTATGAAGGAAGCAAGTTCTAGGCCCAGAGCATCCATACATAGATATACTCTCTGAAAAGAGTTTCAGGTTAGGGGAATCAACGAATGAGATTTACAAGCAGAGACCCCAGTGAAGACAGAAATCGTGAGCCCTCTGTACTGGCCACAGGGGGAACCCACGGGGTGGATCACCGGGGCTGATTCTTCCTCACTTCCATATTAAATGCATTTTGCAGTCCACCTCTGACCTGGCGGGAGAGTCTCATCCCTAGAAGACACCGAGGGAAGTCTCCTGTTTCTACATGACAGAGGATGCTTACCTAGGACTGTCCTAAAAAGGCAACAATACCTCCTTCACATCTTTGACACCCCTTCCTGGGAAACGGACTCACTCCCACCAGCGCGCAAGCGAAAAACCAGAAGCTGCCTCTTTTGTCTTTGAGCTTTCCTACCACGTAAGAGTTAAAGGTTTAACGCTCACAAGTGAAAGCGTGCGGACTCCAGTCCTGAAGACTAGCTGCTCGGTGCTCTCACACAAAGGAGCACGAGACTGATGGCTTGCCTGAGACATACAGCTAGTGAATGGCAGAGCTGAGACTCGTATCAATGACTCCTGATCCCAAACGCCTTGTCCTCTCCACTATTCCAGCCCAGACCTTGGGAGCCTGAGTACTTGGGAGAATTCCTCCAAAGGGGAGCAGGAACTGGCCTTTTCCAGATCCTACGGGCCTTATTGAACTACACAAAACCCAGGAAAGAATTAAAAATTAATACAGATTTTTTGCTCAAAGAAAAGCTGTCTAAAACTCATATGTATGGAATCCTTGCTGTAGACTGAATTGCATCCCCCCCCTCAATCCATTTGTTGAAGCTTTAGCCCACAATGTGACCACATGATTATGTAACTGGAAAGATAAAACTGTCACTGAGCCATAACAATTTTAGCAAAGACAGAAACATCAGGAGACCTGGGTTTGGCTCCAGCAAGCATCAGGGGTTCTAAGTGCGAGCTAAGTAAGGGCCTTTTCAAGTTCTGGCACTTACGAGGGTTAAGGAGAGAGACTCATGAAAGGTTTGCAAACACGGCAACACACTTCTTTTCACTTCCTCCCCACTCTATGGGAATGACATCCTAAAGGGCTGGGAAAGCCTGATACCCCAAGGACGCATCTAACAGTGACAAAGGGATTGCTGGAGGATATTAGTGCGCCGTTCAGACGGCCCTTTAGCCAGAAGAGTAACAGCTGTAAAAGTTCTGGCAAGTCCTTGGACACCCGTCTCCCGAGCTGCACACACAGCAGCACAGCAAGGGGGCCTAGGTGCATGGTACCGCAGGATGCCTATTTACTGCTACGGGTTCGGAGCCCTCGCACAGACCGGCTCGTCTAATCCTCACAGAGATTCTGCAATGTAGATAATATATTTTAAATGCAGAAATGGGTTGAGAAGGGTTTAAAAAAAAAAAAAAAAACGTGCCCCAAGTCACCCATCCGGTAAGTGGGGCCCAACCCCTCCGTATCACCTTCCACCCAGCACAGTGCTCCCTGGGTTGAACTGAGCGGAGAAATGTAAACGCACCGAACGGGCTCACGCTCGCTGTCCAGTCCGGTCCGGTCCGGTCCGGTGTTGGCCCAGGGACGCCCTTGGCGGGGGCGGGTCCTCCCATTCCGGAGGTTCAGGGAGAACAGGAGGCGTTCGCTCTCCTCCCTGGGCAGCTGGCCGGGTCTCGGCGCAGGGAGAGGGAGGGAGCGCTGGCCACGGGGGAGGAATGGAGAGCGGCAGCCCGAGTCCCAGCCCTGGCCCTGCGCTGGGCCTGGACGCCCGGCTGGGTGTGGACACGCGCCTCTGGGCCAAGGTGCTGTTCGCCGCTCTCTTCTCGCTCATCTTGGCGCTGGGCGAGGCGGGCAGTGCGCTGTCCGTGCGCGTGGTGCTGAAGGGGCGCCCCGGGCCCCCGGGGCGCCTGCGCTACCACGTATTCAGCCTGGCGCTCTCGGCGCTGCCGCTGTGGCCGGTGGGTGTGCCCGCGGAGCTCTTCAACTTCGTGTGGTTCCGCTACCCCTGGGTGTTCGGCGACCCGGGCTGCCGCGCTTACCACTTCGTGCGCGAGCCGTGCGCCTACGCCACGGTGCCCAGCGTAGGTGGCCCGAGCGCCGAGCGCTGCCTGGCCGTGCGCCAGCCCCCGCGCGCCCGCCGCCTGCTGTCGCTCCTCTGGGCCGCCTCGCCCTGCCCATGGCAGTCATCACGGGGCAGAAGCACGAGCTGGAGAAGGCTGGCGGGGAGCCGGAGCCCGCTTCGCGCGTGTGCACGGTGCTGGTGAGCCGCGCCACGCTCCAGGTCTGCATTCAGGTAAGGGGGAGGCAGGCTCGGGGGCCTGTGTTTTCACTTCTGATACTCGCGATCTCCGCAGAAATTTGGGTCGCATTTCCCATTTTACAGAGGACTTGGGGAGAGGCTTGGCAGAGATGAAGCATTAAGAGAAGCCCAGATTAGAATTCAAAACTTAATTCTGAAAGTCTACACTCTTCCCAGTGTTACAAAAGTGGGGACCAAGCATTACCGGGTACGAGAATTACAGGGTAGGGAGGGGGAGGACTCTCAAAATATAGATTTCATAACCCAGCCTTTTTTTTTTATCATCAAAACTAGCCATTTTCAGTCCCATTACAGAATATCCAACTTAATGGGATTTTGTGGAGATATAAAAGAGAGGCCTGAATATTCAATATTAATGAAGGATTTCAGAAGAAATACATAGATTACTTGCAGCCTTACCAAGAATTTGGAAAAATATAAAGTTAAACCTGATTAGAAAACATTCCGCTCGCTTCAGAAGACGCTTACTGTGGTCACCACGGAGAATTACTCAGAGCTGACAGGGTAGGATCCCTCATTTTTAAAAATCCGCTTCCTATATCAGACATTTCTGCAGGTTTTCCAATCTGGACCTGATGCTAAAGGAGACAAAACCAAAAACACACCGGCAAGCAGAACGGGAGTGATACTAATGGGAGTGATCACGCAAGGGCTCCAGACAGCAGTCAGGAGGAGGGACCCCACTGACAACAGTGGGAGCTGCTCCTTCTGCCACATCAGGTGGGCCACTGGTGACCCGAGACCGCATCAGTCCAGCCCACACACCGCCTGCCACCATGCTGGCCCAAGCACATCACAGCCACGGAGCAGCATGTGTAGGGCACCCGTCTACCTCTCAGCAACCTCCACACAGGCTCTGAGCTCCAGCGGAATGATCTGGCTGAATAGTCAGATCACTGCAGCCCCTCCCTTAGACCTGACTCTCTAGCTCCCTGCTGCACCCTGTTGTGGCCGTGACAATGAACAAGCAACTACATGCTCAAAAGGCCTGGTAGCCAAGTTCCGCCAGTTTTCACAGACTAAGGCAGTAGCTTCCAGGCTGTACCTATCTTGGAACTGGGCTCGGGGAGGGGGAAGCGCCAAGCATGGTCTGTGTTGTGAATATGTCGCTTGCATAGCTTACTTTATGTGCTGCAGACCGACCAAGGCAGTAGAAACTGAAATCCGCCAGAGGCAAGCTTTTGACGTTCTACTGGTGAATTCCTTCAGCCTAACAGCATTATTCAACAAATGGTATATTTAAAAAATGTTTAACTTGAGACACACAGTCTATGTTAACACAACAAAATAACCGAGCTCAAATTAGGATTTTTTTGGTCCACCTTCCTTTTTAGTGTCTTGTCATTCATCGTCCATGTTCATCAGCGGGTTGTTTTTCTGTTTTGTTTTGTTTTGTTTTTGACTAAGAAAATGTCTCATCATTATTCAAAGTACAAAAAACTATACAGTTTTTCCAGAAATATTTCAAAACTCCCCAAGATTAATAACTAACGCATGAATATATTTTTACCTTCCACTTCTGTCTTGTCTAGGATTAAAGTGACAATTTGATAGTAAGTATGATGCTGTTGATAAAATGCTGCTTGGTTCTACAACAAACTCAAAACTATGTCCCACGTAGTGTTTTATTTTCCTCTTGGTGCTGATTTGTGAGCATCCATTAAGAAAAAAGCATGAATGATGGACTCCTTAAAGGGGTACAGCACCCAACCCAGATATTTTGTACTGATTTTAAAGCACTATTAAAATGCTCAGGTTTTTAAAAATGCTGACACAGAACCAATGAGGAAAAACTCTATAATACATGTACTTTGTAGATTTTTTTTAAAGTTTATTTTGAGAGAGAGAGAGAGAGAGAACCATCAAGGAAGGGACGGGGGGGGGGGGGACAGAGGACCTGAATCAGGCTCTGTGCTGACAGCACAGACTCCGATGTGGGGCTCCAACTCAACAAACCGTGAGATCATGACCTGAGCCAAAGTCGGACGCGTAACCGACTGAGCCACCCAGGCGCGCTATAATACAAATATTTTGGACTTTAAAACATTAAAACATTTAAAAAGCAGGGTATCATACAATAAACTTGTTGTTCATAAATCAAAAATTACCAAATAAAAAAACAAGGCTTGTTGCGTAAAACAGCTGTCCCCTTACCACCCCTGCACACTTCGGTCTATATTCTTTTGTCGAGGGGCAGCTGCCGGGCACCCTCACCTCTTGCTGCCCCTTCCTACACATTTCTAAAGAACGCGCCTGCTTGATTTCACAGTTTGCACATTTCATCCAGTGTCTCCTAGCGGGAGAAAGAAAGAGAGCGTCCCGCCCTCTGACTTTCCCATCCCTACTCTCCACGCCGTGCACCCGCACGCACCCCCTACCCCTCCTCCGGTGTTAATTCCGTCAGGGTATAAATTCAGTCTTGTGCTCTGTACTTACACCCTGTGACTATGTTAAAACATTCTTCACAGATGAACCATGTCACACATTTGTATTGCGTTGCCTTTCCAATATTACCTCTGCTTCTTGCTGTTAATAATGGTCTGTTTTCAGGGGTGCCTGGGTGACTCGGTCGGTTGAGCAACCGACACAATTCCGGCTCAGGGTACGGTCGCGTGGTTGTGAGATCGAGGCCTGCATCGGGCCCTGTGCTGAGTGTAGAGCCTGCTTGGAATTCCCTCTCCTTCTCCCTCTGCCCCTCCCCTGCTCACTGTCTCTCTCTCTCTCCTAAATAAATAAATTAATTAATTAAATAGCATTTAATAATGTTTTTTTTAATTTGCTTGGTTCCTGTGCATCTCTCATGCATTTTTTTTAATGTTTATTTATTTTTGAGACAGAGAGAGAGCATGAACGGGGAAGGAGCAGAGAGAGAGGGAGACACAGAATCGGAAGCAGGCTCCAGGCTCTGAGCCATCAGCCCAGAGCCCGACGCGGGGCTCGAACTCACAGACCGTGAGATCGTGACCTGAGCTGAAGTTGGACTGCCCAACCGACTGAGCCACCCATGCGCCCCTCTCATGCATTTTTAACTTCTCTACCAGAAGTATAAATACTATTTCAGTGTATTCAGAGCCATCCAGTCAACCACGAGTTCATCTTTCAGTCGCCCCCCCTTCCACCCCAGCGTCACCGGATGGCACAGCCAACATCTTACGTCACTCTGCTCTCCCAGCAGACACCCTCTTTCTGGACCCGGGTCTCCCCTTTATTGGCGTACAACCTTATTTTGGCGGAACATACGCTCTCGTAACCTCCTGTCACCTGAGAGAAGGCCCACAGAAGAAGGTGAAAAATTGAGAATTTCCACGTCTGGAAACGTTCTGGATTATCCTCACATTTGCCGTAAGATGGCCGGGCACGGAATTCTAGACAGAAGCCGCTTTTCCTCTCAAATTGTAAAGCATCGCTCCTCTATATTCTAGCTCCCACTGTTGCCTTAAAGAAATCTAATGCCATTCTGGTGCCCATCCTTTTCATGTGCCCTGTTTTATCCCTTTGGTGGCTTTCAAGGTCTTTATCCACAGAGTGTTAGAAGTCCTAAGAATGTGCCTTGATGGGGGCTTATTTTTATCCATTTTTTCCGGGCCCCCAGGCAGCCTTTCAGTCTGGAAGCTTCTATACCTCACTTTTGGAAAAAACTTTCTTCAAAGTGGCTTATTTTATTATTTTTTTAATTATTTTTTTAATTTTTTTTTTAACATTTATTTATTTTTGAGACAGAGAGAGACAGCATGAACGGGGGAGGGTCAGAGAGAGAGGGAGACACAGAATCTGAAACAGGCTCCAGGCTCTGAGCTGTCAGCACAGAGCCTGATGCGGGGCTCGAACCCACGGACCGTGAGATCATGACCTGAGCCGAAGTCAGCCGCTTAACCGACTGAGCCACCCAGGCGCCCCCAAAGTGGCTTATTTTAAAAAATGATTTCCTCCCTTCTGTTTTCTTTCTAGCACCACTATTACTTAGATAAGTGTCCTAAGCTAATCCCAAATGTTGTCTCTCCCTTTATTGCCGTCTCATCTTTCTGAGAATTTTCTCAACTTCACTTTATAACCCTGCTGTCACCCCCCCCCCCGCCCCCTCCTGCTGCTGCAGATTCCTGGGCCTTGGGCACAGCCTGAGGACCACAGCATCACAGAGCCTTGGGGCTGTCATAAGCCTTGGAATTACCTTTGCAGGTGAACGTGCTGGTGTCTTTCGTGCTCCCCTTGGCGTTAACTGCCTTCCTGAATGGGGTCAGTGTGAGCCACTTGGTGGCCCTCAGCTCCCAGGTGCCGTCCCTTTCTGCCCCCGGCAGCCCCATCCCCAACCACGTGGAGCTAATGAGCGAGGAGAGGAGGAAGCTCCCCCTGGAGGGCCACACCAGCCTGGTGAGACACAAGGACTCCAGCCGGCTCCGCGGCCTCTAGCATAGCATCCAGGGTCTCAGTTAAGTACTTGGTGACACTGCTACGAGAGGAAGGGATGGGGCTCCAGGCTGCCTCCGCTGATCCCTGGCCAAGTGACCTTGAGCAAGTTACCACCTCTCTCCAGCCCCAGGGGATCGTGTGGTCGCCAACAGGCTTCTATAAGGTTTGGTGGTATGATTACGGGGTAGAACGAGAATTCCACACACGAAACCCTCACCTGCTCCAGGGAGTAATACATAAAGACAAGTGAATACCTGCTTACATTTCAGGGAGCCTGGCCTGTGGATGGATGCAAGGAGCAGCTGTAGTCAGGGACCCGCAGCCCCAGCATTGAGGGCTCAGACCGGCTGGGTCCCCCACCCAGTTCCCCACCAGCTCCCCACTTTTCCTGCAACATTGATTGTTGGCTGGTTTTCCTAAGAACCTGGGTAAACTTGGCCTTGTAGGGGAGACATTAAGAGGCACGAGAAAGCCGAGGTCTCTCCAAACACCTGCGGTAACGCAGGCCCTCACTAAGGTCTGGGAACATGGAATAAGAGATCAGGTCTCTGCTCCCGTCAACCCACAGCGCTGGACGCAGGACAGAAACGTAAGAGCTAAACGTCATATGGTGTGACAGAAAGAGAGGGAGCACGTGACGCTGCTGGACCTTCTTCCATAGACAACAGGCAGTCATTGAGAGTCAACGCCCAAGAATGCAGGGAAGTTTGCTTTTGAGATGTTCTACCCAGAAATCTTTGGCGCGTGGGTTACGCAGTGCTTCTCAAACTTGTGTGTGCTTAAGAACAGCATGAACACAGGGGAAGGGAAGGGAAAATAAAAAGAGAGAGGGAGGCAAACCGTGAGAGACCGTTACATACAGGCAACAAACTGAGGGCTGCTGGAGGGGAGGTGGGTGGGGGATGGGCTAAGTGAGTGATGGGCATTGAGGAGGGCACTTGTTGGGATGAGCGCTGGGCGTTATATCTAAGTCACGAATCCCTAAATTCTACCGAAACCCTTATTACACTGGATGTTAACTTGGATTTAAGTTGTTTTTAAAAGTGAGCAAAAAAACCAAAACCAAACAAACAAAAAAAAACAGTATGGGGAGCTATAAAACACAGGCCGCTCGGACCCAACCCGGAGATTCTGATTCGGTTGCTCGGGGTAGGCCCGAGACTCTGTATTTCTACCAGGCTCCCGGTTGACGTCGCTATCCTGGTCCAGAGGCCACACCGGACAACAGAATGGATTTGCCAGTCACGGCAGGTGTGGAGGAGGGGAGGGAAGGGGTAGACGGTTAGCGACAAAGGGACCAAGTGGGAGACTGCCATCATAGTCCGGGGGAGGGGAGCTAGGAGCCCCTGGAGTGGGGTAGTAGAGGTGAGAACAGAGGAATCAAGACATCCTAAAGAAGAGCTTTTTAATAGATTGGCCCTAGGGGGTAATGGAAAAATGAACAGACTCTCTGGCTTACGGCTTGAGTGCTAGATGGCTGGTGGGGCCATCAGTCAATCAGAAAAAGGAACAGAAGAGGCTTGATGAGGCAGAGTTATCTATGCAGTTAGACGATCAGGTGGGAATAGCTATCCCAGAGTTAAAAGCATATTCCAGTGGCCAGGAGGGGGTTATAGAGGTTGTAGAAGTTTCTAGAAGCTTGTCAGTGTGCAGGTGGGAGTTAAAGTGGATATTCACCCAGACATCAGGGTAACCTCAGATTTGGCTACAGATCGAGAGAGGAGGGTGTCAGATAGCCTCACAGTTCCCTTCTGACCCTTGGACTCCAGGAACGAGTTCTAGGGAAATGCTCTTGTAAGCTTGGCGTCCTCCTCCCTAGAGACGGCAGAACTGAGTACGTTTGCTCTGTCACTCTGTCCCTCCCCGCTGTTGTGCAGGAGCCATTGTGGCCGTGTATGTCACCTGCTGGATGCCGTCCCACACCCACAGGCTCATGTACCGCTACGTCTCCAACGATGGGTGGACTGGGTTGGTGCAGCGGAGGGGCCCCAGCACGTAGGGAAGGGGCCACTGGGCTGCGCCTGGGACTTTCTATGCTCTCTGCAGGGATTCCCAGTCGCTGGGCCCTCTGGAACTCTGGCCTCCACTCAAGCTGGTCCTGTCCAGTCTGTGCCCTCAAATTCTCTGAGCTGGGGGTAGGGAACAAGGCGTTATCTACCAATTTCAAGGCCACGCGAGTGAGAGATCTTAGTGGTGATCAGGGCTACGGGCATCCTGACCACAGGATAGAGCTGCCCACAGGCTGGGGCAGGGGGAGGGCTGTGCTATGGCAAGGAGAGGGGCAGAAGCCTCAGAGCCGTGAGTCGAGGCGCTAACAAGGGCCCCCTGGACAGAGACCAGACCACGTACGCCCTTTGTGACACAACTGGAAAAGAGGAGAGAACCCACTGTCTTCCTTGGCGAATTCACCGTGTGCCTGATCGCAAGAGGAAGGCAAACATCCAAGAGAAGAGAGGCCCGTGTAGCCTCCAAGGAAACAGCTGTGTCGACAGGTGCCTCTTCTCGAGATCGCCTTGCGCCCCTCGCACACACGTGCACGTGCAAAGCCCTTCCGCTTCAGAGACTCTCCGTGACAAGGTGCATGGCTTCACTGCTCAGTGAAGCCACGTCTCGTGGACCACACCCAGCTGCGTGAAGCTCCCGGCGTCTCAGTGGGCAAGACAGTGGCCCCTGTCCGCCAGCAGGGGCCTGGGAACAGCGCACGGGGAGCAGGGACTCAGAGGCTGGGTGGAGCGCATCCGCCAGGGGCAGCTGGTGTGGATGGGACAGTTGCTGAGGTCACACGGGGCTTCCCAAGAGCAGAAACCGGGCCCTCCTCACCTGGCCCTTTGGAGGAGAGGCGCGGTCTCCAGGAGAAAGGGGTAGAGGCCGTGAGGAGGCGCAGGCCTTCTGACACACCTTCTGGGGTTCTCTGCCAGCACACTCTACGCCTACCTGGTGATAGACACCCTCTTCGTCAGTTCAGCGGTGACCCCTGTCCTGAACAACGCTGTGTCGTCCTCCTTCAGAAAACTCTTCCTGGAAGCCCTGGGCTCCCTGTGTTGAGAAGGCCACTCCCGTGGAACCCTGCCCCCCGAGGGAGCCCCGGAGCCCCACGGCTGCAGGTTCTAGGGATCCCTCAGACGCCCCGCGCTGGATGCAAGAGAAGAATGAGCAAAGCGGACCGTGACTGACTGCGCAGTCGCCTGGCACTCAGACAAGCAATTCGCTCACAGATAGTTCAAGCTCTGCCGTCAGGTGCAGACTCACCTGGACCCCCAGCCCCCACCCCCCCACTTCCCAGCTGTGTAACCGCGGGCGAGTTGCTCACGCCCTGAGCCTCGGTCTTCCCCTCTGCGCGATGGAGATGAACAGGACCCAGCTCTTAGAGGCGTTCAGAGACCGAAGCGTTCAGCACGGTGCCTACCGCGTGGTGAAAAACCAATTTTCGCTGGCATCGTTGTTGTTGCCGTTACCATTGCTGTTTCTCTCTCTCCTGTGGCTTACGCTCTTCGGCCGTGGGCTCAGCTGCCCCAAGAATTTCCACAAATGACAGTGCTCCGGGAGTTACTGCGCTGTCACGAGACTGCAGTCGCACTGTCCAGTCTTGCCCAGCAAGGGAGCAGCTGTTTGCACCAGGAGTAGGGCTCTGGGAGCTGCGGGAGTCAGGGGGGCACCAGCTCCCCTCTCCTGGCCTCTGGCCTGTGTGGCTGCCTCCAGGCGGCCCGTGGGAGGACAGATGTGCGACCGGCCTGGAAGCGGCAGGGTCCTGAAGTGCCGTTTCTGGGGGCATCCTGGTGGCCAAGTCGGCTAAGCGTCCGACTTCGGCTCAGGTCACAATCTCACGGCTCATGAGTCCGAGCCCCGCGTCTGGCTCTGCGCTGACAGCTCGAAGCCTGGAGCCTGCTTCCGACCCCGTGTCTTCCTCTCCCTCCCCCTCTCTGCCCCTCCCCTGCTAGCACGCACACACTCTCTCTCTCAAAAACGAAGTTAAAAAAAAAAAACCCAAAAAACGAAATGCAATTTCTGGAATACTGGAAATACTCTCATTCCCACTGTCATCTCACACACGGGGAAACAGAAACAGAGAGAAGAAAGGTACCGCGGCCACTACCTGGTAACCGGGAACGGAACCCCAGGCTTGGGACCGGGCAGCTGACGCTCATCAGAGTCCCATGCTGCTTCCGGAGAAGTCTGATGGCCAAAGAGGAACAGAAAGAAACTAAAGGCTCAACATTAAAGAACTGAGTGAATCGTGATCATCCACTCAGTCCACCCAAATCCTATTTGTTAGGCCACCCTTGAACAGGAAGTATAAATCTTATTTAGCAGCATAAACATACCATGGTTATACTATTCAAAAGAGAACGCAATGCAAAATTGCACTCTGATGCTATGTAGAAATCACTCGGGTGCATAGAAAGGGTCTAGAATGAAGCACTTCGTGAAAATGGCGGGTTGGCCAAGGAGGCACGTGTGACCCAAGCCCGGGGGCGGTTTCTGTTACCTTCACGCCAGCGTCTGAGCATAAAGATGCCTGGCGTGCAGTAGACACACGTTCGGCAAAAAGGATGGTGAACTGGTTTGTTGTTTTCTCATTTGGTGGCATCGTATCGTTTGCATGATACCTAAATAATAAATTTCAAATAGAAGTTAAGGTCCCCTAGTGTCGTCCCCTGGGCGGCACTGGCGTTGGCTGCAGGGCCTGGAGGATGGGGGTGGAGCCTACTTCCGTCACTTATTAGCTGTGGGACTCAAGCAAGTTCCTTCACCTGCTCAGGCCCACGTCACATCTGTGAAATAGACATCGTAACAACTCTCCCCTGGGTTTTAAGAATTAAATGGCATCGAAAATAGGGGGGGAAAAAGGTTTGAAAGCATAGTATCTCCCACCCAAGAGTCTCAGTTGGTAGTGGCTGTCATCGACAGGAAGGAAGCTTTTGGTTCCCAAATGCAAATTACCTTTCTAATTCTGTATTTGAACAACTTAAGCTCTATTTGTGTAGTTGGCTGCACTGTTGGCTTGCCTAAGATCGGAGACCCCAAAAGTGGTTCATCAGCCTTAGTCCTGCGGCCATGACTCCATCAGGGCCAGAATTTTAGGAAGCTTCCACCAAATCCTGAAAGATGACGTACACATTGCCCACCTGTACGAGTTTCCTGGACTGCCGTAACAAAGCACCACAAAGTGTGTGGCTTAAAACAACAGAAATCTATTCTCTCGCAGTTCTTGAAGCTACGAATTCAAGATCAAGGTGTCAGCAGGGCCATGCTCCCCAAAGGCTGGAGGAAAGAGTCCTCTTTCGTCTCTTCCAGCATCTGGTGGTTTGCCAGACATCCTTGGTTTATAGGCTCATCATTCCAATCTCTGCCTTGGTGGTCACACGGCAGTCTTCCTCTGTCACTCTTAAGACACTGGCCATACTGGGTTAGGAGCCCACTTGATTCCAGTGTGACTTTGTCTCGACTAATTACATCAGCCCCAAGCCTATTTCCAGATAAGATCACATTCTTAAGTATCAGGGGTTAGGACCTTGACATATTTTTGAGGGTGTGATTCAGCCGAAAACTTCAACCACACCCACCCCTAGTAGGGCGGGTTGCCACCACTGGGAAAGACCCTTTTACAGAGCGAGAACCAGACTTAGAGTAGACAGAGATCCTAAGAGAAAAATTAGTGTTCCTCAGAGTTAAAGAAAGCCAAAGGGAAACTGGGACAGTATATTCAGTGAATGACAAATGTGGTCATGGATTCGTTTCTTCTCCAGACACGAAGGGTTTTAAAACTCCACACTTGGCTTTCCAACTGTTTTGTTAATTAAAATGCTAATTCCTTGTGAGCTGGGACGTCTGCCGAAGCAAGCAGACTAAAAAAGAAATGAAAGCTGTCGACATTGGACACGCCCTTGGTTCAGTCTTCCCTTAAAGAGCTGTCTGCAGACTCTGAAGCCAGATCTGGAAGGCTGAATGCAAATTCCGTTATTAAAAGGGTTTCTAAACATTAATGCTGGGATTGCCCAGACTCGGGATGATACATATGTAATATATTCCGTATATGCTGGCATCCAGTGCTACCTCCCACAGGCAACCCCACACTTCTCCCAAAGAGAACATTTTGGTTCCATACTTTTATCATATGGGGAGCCTTAGAAGCCAACGGTGCCTCCTAATGGATGACATTTGGTGGCCATAAACTGCTCAAGACAGAACGCAGCTGTGATGTTAGCAGGACCTATCCTTACACCTGCAAACATGAATCTAGATCTGTTCTGTCACTTGATAGCTGTGTGATCTTGGACAAGTCATTCAACCTCTCTGAGCCATAGTTTTTTCATCTGTAAGATGGTCCCAATGATATCTACTTCAGAGTGTTGTTGGATTAAATAATAAACAATTAGCGACCTAGTTAAATGCCTGGCACACAGCAGGTGCTCAAAAATGTTTGCTACTCACTGTTGGTCATTTCGTAGCTAACACATTCTCCAGGAACGAAGTGACCTGGCAAGAGAATCAAGACGCGAAACCAAGTCTCCTGGTTTCAAATGCCACGCCCTCTCCACTGCCACATTCTGCCATGAGAACTCTGACATCCATATGAATGTTGCTTTTGCAGCCTGATTTCTCCTTCTTTACTGCAAGAGTTCTTAAGTTGTGGTGAGTATTCAGGAAAAAAGAGCCACAGTTTGTGTATTTATTATTCTTTTTTTTTATGTTTAGTTTTTGAGAGACAGCACGAGTGGCAGAGGGGCAGAGAGAGAGGGAGACACAGAATCCGAAGCAGGCTCCAGGCTCTGAGCTGTCAGCACAGAGCCCGATGCGGGGCCCAAACTCACGGACCGTGAGATCATGACCTGAGCCGAAGTCGGACGCTTAACTGACTGAGCCACCCAGGTGCCCCTGTGTATTTATCATTCTTATCTGGTTTGAGAGTGACTGCTATTCCTGGCCTTGCAGAAGTACAGATTTCTGTATTTTCCAATGCTCTGGGACAGTTTTTTATTATGGCAAAATACACACAAAATTTACCATTAGTGTCATTTAGCACATTCACAATGTAGTGTAACCATCACCTCTGTCTAGCTGCAGAACATTTCCTGGAATTTCTATTCCACAAGAATTCTCTCTCCTTCGGACGTTAATGACTTTCTATCAAACATGTCACTGGGTCAGTTGACTCTCATTTCGATTGGTCTTCTATTTCCAGAGAGATGTACTAGTCTCCAGTGATGGTTATGCAATCATCCCATTATTACCCTATTTGTTTCCTATTTCTAACTGTTCTCGCCTTGTAAGATTTCACAGTGGTGCTGGCCAGATCTACAAAGTTTTGTGACCATTCTTATCCCCTTGGGTTTAACTTTGAACTTCACCCATTTAATTTTTAAATGTTGAATCCTGTTCTGATTAGCCATCTGACCCCAGTCTGAGAGTCTCAATCTGCTGCCTTATTAGGTGAATTTAATCCATTTACATTTATTTTGATCCGGGATATATTTTTTTTAATTAATATTTTTTTAATACGTATTTTTGAGAGAGACAGTGCAAGCAGGGGAGGGGCAGAGAGAGGGGGAGACACAGAATCTAAAGCAGGCTCCAGGCTCTGAGCTGTCAGCACAGAGCCCGATGCAGGGCTCAAACCCATCAACTGTGAGATCATGACCTAAGCCAAAGCTGAAGGCTTAACCGACTGATCCCCCAGGTATCCCTGATCAGGGATATGCTTGAATGTCTTTCTGCCATCTACTTTATTTACCAAGCTTTTTGTTTCTTCCCTCCCCAGCCTGTTCTTCCCTTATACCACATACACTGGTTTTGTTGATACTCCTTTTCCCTTTAATGTTTAGATCTTGTACATCCTCTTTCAATTCTTCCAGGGATTACTGTTTTTTAAACGTATATTTAAATATTCCTTTTCTGGTAACATGTTAACCACCCCTGCCCCGTTAAGCCAGGAATTTTAGGTCAATTTCACTCCTTTATTTTCTCAGTTCCTCCATCACTGGCCACTCCCACCCCCAGCTCCCATGTTGGAAGCATCTAAAACAGAACGGAGTCAGTCAAGGGGCGTTTCACGAACACTACCATTTGCTGGGCATATTCCAGTCTCCAGGAACACAGGAGTGAATGTGTCTTACGAAGTTCCTACTTTCACGGGAAAGGACAAAGAAAACACTAAACAAAATGCATTCTACCTCCTCATTGAGGAGGTGACCTTTGAGGGATCCGAGCGACATGAAGGGGAGAAGCGGTCCAGGCACAGGAAGCAACTGGCCTGAGGTGGGTACTCGGCTGGCAGTGGCCAAGATGAGCCAGGAGGGCCAGATGTGCAGTGAGCAAGGGGAACAGTCAAGTGTTAGCACAGACCGCCAACGTTCATTCCTGTTTGCCGTCACACCTCTCCAGGTGCGCCTCCTGGCGGGTTCCCTCTTGAGCTCGTCTGGCTATTCACCCGTCTACCGAGGTCTCTGTTTTCACTTCCAAATCTGTAATCCATCCTTTTTTGTTCTGGATACTGTAACATCTTACTTTTGTCTGATTTGGATTATGCTTGTTTTATAATTAACCTCTTTACTGACATTATCACCTTTCACTGTATGACGTTTGCTACTTTAAGAATCTTAGTTGTTTGTTCATTTCCATACTTGGTGGGTGGGGGGGGGGGGTGTTCCTGTTTGCTTATTTCGTCTACTATAAACTGACCCATACAACTGTGAGGGGAGAGATAGGACAATGCCACAGAGAGGGGGTGCCAATAGCTTGTCTTCACAAAAGCCTGGACCCCCTCCCGTGCCCCCTCCTTGAGGCTCCCTCCACACTCTGCAGTAAGCTTAGCAGTGGCTGCCCGCCCAGCCCAGGTCAGCGGCGTCTGTGAGTGTTGCAGAAGAGCTGGAAGGAATCGAAGGGCCCCAGCTGCACCAAACCGTCTCACCGTGACAAACGCCCCAGGCCCCTTCCACGTCCTTAGCCACCGTGACGCACAGAGCAGCCCTGACTCCATCTTCCGACGTAGCATGTTTCTCTGTGTGGTCTCAGCTGTGCTAGCCTTCATTTCCGTTCTTCTCGGCACCTAATTTTCTCTCTCGGGGATTCCTCCATGTGTTAATACACAGTTACTTTTATGGATTTATAATTTCCTTTCCAAAACTGTCTTCTCTGTCACGTCATGAGGTTGTAAGCAGGGAGCCCTTGGAGATCACCGGTCACACTACTCCCTCTCAAAAAAACAAAACCAAAACCAACCGAATTCATTCCCACCAAAGAAACCAGGAGGGCATCACAGGTTTTATTTATAAGACTGGGACAAACAAGAATATTAGTTTGGTGTCTTCCAAGTTTAAATTAACTAACAAAATGGGAAGCACGGCACACAAGCTACTATTTACAAAAGACAAATACAACTGAAGAAGGCGAGTTTTTATTCCGAGATAGGAATAATGGCATATACGAAGGGATCGTTTTATAAACACTGAACTAATCTTTTATACTCATCGGCTGGTTTTTCTTTGGGCGGGGGTGGGGGGGGGAGATTAAACTCTTAGGCATCATCTTCTAAAATAATTTCTTCTTGGACTGTTATGCATCAGAGTGCTCAGAAGTGTCCAAGATGGCTGTGTACGAATGCATATGCTGGCGGTGCATTTCTGAGTATCTTCAAACCCTCCCTTCCGTTAGGGGCCACTCCAAAAGCACCGTGGCCCGGGGCAAGACAGACGCCGGTCCGGAATCCAGGAGTCTACTGGTCCATCCTTCTGCTTCTCTCCTTGCGCAGTGGTCTCGGTGAGGTGCGCTCCCTGCGTCTGAACCTTCTCGTCTTCCAGGTGGAGGATCATTGCACCCACCCAGGCTGTTGGAAGGACTGAGCAAGATCATAGCTGTGAAAGCACCCAGTCCGACGCCTGGCCCATGGGTGGCACTCAAACACACGGGCGGATGGAACGGTAAGCGTCATGGAACGGTCCCGCTATCTTGTCGTCCATTCTGATCGGGGCCAAGCACTCGTAAGAGAAAACAAGCTATTTAAAGAACCAAAAACTGAGCTTTAATAAATTATAGTCAAAAGTTTAATTCTTACCAACTATTTTATGGCCCTTTGGTGGTTTCGTTGTTTCAAAGCAAGCAATTTGGCCCTCTTTGTAAGGCAAAGTTGGTCTCTTCGGGTCAACCTCTCCGACTCTAATTTCCTTCCTGAAACACTTCTTGTTTCCAAGAAAGTTTCTTTTCACCTTTGCCCTTTCTAAGAGGTAGGATATTGACCCTATACTATTTTATTTTAACAGAATCATACTTGCTGTGAAGTGAAATCATCTGCTTTACTTTTTCAGAGTGGATGCCTTTGGCCTGGCTTCTGAAAGAGCAAACTTGTAGGCCGTTACGTAATTCTTATTAAACGTCCTTGTTTTTTCCTCCTCTCCAGCCTTTACAGTTAAAAGATGTTCTTCTGGAATATTGCTTTGTAGTAGGTGATAGGGAAACCCCCATAGTCGGAATCCTGTCCATCGCACAACAAGAAGTTACTGACGCCTCTACAAGAACACCCAAGAGTGATCCTTTAGAACTCAGAAAAGTCGCATGTGTCCATGGAAACACACGGATGACAGGACGGCAGGCAAAAGTTTGTTCTTCATCAAGTGGACTTCGATAGAGCCCAGGGCCGTGTGGTCTGGCCCAGAACCCAGGAGACGTGGCTTTGCGTCCCTGCTCACCACCCACTCATCCTCATTGCTCTAAGACCACAAACGCCCAGGCCTGGGCTCCTGGCACGTAGCACGAGGGGGCCGCACAATGGTCCCGGGGCCGCTCCAGTTCGAGCACCCCAGGGATCTCAGAGTCCCTTTAGCCTCAAGAGCATGAGGTGCTGAAGGCTCCCCTCCCGCAGAAAATCTGCCGGTGTCTCCCTCAGATGTGCCGCCCGGTCAGAAAAAAGAGCGGCCGGTCTTCCTTGGCGTTGGCCGTCTGGAATTCGTCACGCAGCCGGAACTGCCACTCGTCCTCCAGCTCGAGGCGGACCACCGTCTGGCGCAGGGAGTTCCGGTCCTGGCAGATCACGCACAGGGTGGCACCTGCGTGGGCAACGGCAGAGGCGGTGAAGAAAACGAATGAGAGCTACGGCCTGGATTCTACCGGCAACAAGGAGACACGATGTCGTTTGGGAAGGAGGGACCAGACATCCAGGCGACACCTCCTGCTGCTTCTGGAAAGCTTCGTACTCTCAGCGAGACACACAGCGAGATGGTTATTTGGCAGGTCTGGCCGGTGACACAACACGGAGGCGGAAGAAATGTGCACAAAGCGGTGGAGGGGGTGGAGAACCGGAAGCAGAAGACGCCTCGTCGGCCGGTCAGATCACCAACCAAGCGCTCGGGTTCCAGCCCCGCGCTAGCCCACCTCTCCCAGGCTGACCCCGCCCCTTCCTCTCCCACGCGAGCCCCCTGCATACTGGCCAGATGCAGCACACCCCCACCCCCACCCCCACCCCCCCAGCCTTGGGAATTCTCCCTCCTCTCCACTCCCAGCATCCTCGATAATCCCTCTGGTCGGCTCATTCATCCTGTAGGTCGGTCTACCTGCCGCCCTTCCTACGCACGTGTCCTAGCCTCCTAGTACCCGAAATGTTTCCCCGGGGCAGACCGTGGGAGAAACCTCTTACTACTTCCCAAGGCCGCATACAGCACTGGTGCGCAGTAAACACCCGCTCGACAAGGTCAGAGTGCAGACACCCAAGGCAAGGGAAGATCGGTCAGGATTCCCAGCTGGCTGGAAATAACACTGTTAAGTCCTAGAGAATGAAACATCTGTCGCTCTCAGCCATTCTAGCGTGACAACAACTATGGGAGCAGAAAGATCCGAGTAAAGGTCAAAGAGCATGCAGTACTCCCCAAGATGAGGAGGAAACCCCAGGTACCAGGAGGAAGGCACGTCTGAAGGGGCCTGGGTGCTGATGTTAAGAATCTGGGCTGACGAGGACCACAAGTCCAAAATATCTACCTGAAAGAAAGGGGGCGTGTCTTGCCTCTATCCCGACAGGCACCAGGGGAAGAGAGCCACGCTGGGATCCCATCCCAGCCTTCTTTTACCTTCCTGGATAATCAGGACAGTCATATTCCCTCTCTGAGCCTCAGTTTACCCACTGGCAAAGGGGGACTAAGACCACAGGTCACCTCCTCGGAAGTGCCAGGTGCCAAAAGGCATTCAAATCGAGGTCCAGGGTAAAAGGATGGGAAGTTACCTTTCAGAAAATGAAACTTTTTCAAAAAGCTAGCTCCCACAAAAGAATCACAGAGGTATAGCAGGAGTCCGCTAAACATGAAGTCAGAGCAGCTGATGTTCAGGGAGTGGGGCCTGGAGCTCACATAACACACAGAAATCTGAAAAAGAAGGAATCCAAGAGAGAACATCAGCTTTTATGAAATACCCAACAACACCATGCTAGGGCCTTGCGTCTAACAAATACTAACTGCTTGGCCAACGCCCAAGGCTGGTGGGGGCCGGGGCAGAGACAAGATTTAGTGCTATGTCCAAATCCAGATCCTAAAACTCAAGTCCAAGAAATGTATCCACACTTGCCCATCCATCAATTCGAGAATCCATCAGTTCGACGGATGAGTTGCCACCCGTCAATTTTGGCATCCGCGTGGGCTTTCATTCCTAACTTATTACAGTGGGGGGCAAACCACTTAAACTCTCTCAGGCTTTTACCCT
This sequence comes from Panthera uncia, assembly GCF_023721935.1. Taxonomy (NCBI): domain Eukaryota; kingdom Metazoa; phylum Chordata; class Mammalia; order Carnivora; family Felidae; genus Panthera; species Panthera uncia. The sequence goes on from NW_026057579.1 coordinate 31,438,242, forward strand.
ATCAGCTATAAGGCGGGGTGAACACCTGAGGCAAAGGAGCTGAGTAGCTTATCATCCCGAGCCCTGGGTTCTGGTGCCTCCGTTTTAGGAATTTCTCGGATTCGTGGACTGGGCGGGGCCCCCTCTGAAAGTCACCTGAGATCCCAGGTTAAGGTAGCAGTCGACCGAGAGCACAGGGTGGCCGCGGTTCCGCAGGGACAGCGGGAAGAATCGGTGACTGTGGTGCTGGAGGAACTTCTCCAGCAGAAGCTGCGCAGGCGCCGCGAGGAACGTGTGCTTGCTGTCCGGGGCGCAGATGTACTGGGCCGGCACGATGGCCACGGGGTTGTCGGATACCTGCCCGGGGAAGGCGGGGTCAGCCACTCCCAGCCACCCTGAGCACAGAGGTCCCTCCCCAGGCCTCTCCTGGGGTGAGTGGCCCTGTCACGGAAGACTGTGTCACAGGGTAGAGCTGCCCAGCTGCGAACACATACTTCAACCCAGAAATTCTCTGCCAAGGAAAAGTACGCTTTACCACGGTGGGACGTGTGAAACTGACGAGTGGGACCGGTAAGAATTGTAGGCATTGACCACTCCATGCAGAAGACTTGCCGCCTGGTCTAGGATAATCAAGAGGACCACTGGACCTGGGGAACTCTCCCCTAAATCCAGAGAGGCAAACCTCTGGGAAGGATCAGCCTCCCTCTGGCCCCAGAACCTATCCACCTTCGCCTGCCCCCGCCGCCCTTCCTGCCGACCACCCACCGGTCTGCACCCACCACCCCTTACTCCACGGCCAATGCGTTTGCCGGGCTGCAGCCAGGGAGACTCGGCGTAAATAAAACGAATCAAATCCTCTGCTGGGCACCCTTCGGTGGTCTCTCATTACTCCTAGAGAAAGTCCAGAATGTTCCCATGGCTGCTAAGACCCTACATGCTTCTCTAGCCCATCTCCGCCATGCCTTCTGCCCTTTATGCTTCTTCCACGCTGACCTCCCGGCTTTCACCTACTCAGCTCCTTCACCCAGATCCTTCTTTGAGCAGCTGTGTATTACCCCCGAGTCTCTGCTTTAATGTCACTGTCTCAGGGACACTCACGCAGACTCCCTCCCCCACCCTTCGCAAGGTTAGGTCTCCCTGTGACACACGTCACCCTCGTGGTGCTGGTCACAAGGACACTACATGTTTAACATCCGCCTCAGCTCAGGGCTACACCGAGTGAAGGGCCTGCGTGCTCAGTAAATACTCAATGAGTAAATGAAAGTAAGTTATTTCATTTAGATGGAAGATTATCGAATGTTCCAGCTCTCTTACACATAACCTAAACCTAGCGGAAAAGAAGATGCTCAAAATAGGAATACACATAAAATATCTAGAGCCAGAAGATTAGACTGAGAGACATAAAGAAAACTCAGTTTTAAAAGTACAACAGTATCTTTGATAGACAATGTGGTAAAAATCAGAATTGTAAAAATTAAACTAGAAATCCAACACAATTTCAATAAGAAATCTCAGCAGCGGGGGAGGGTAGGACTTAATTCAACGACTCCCGAGTTCTGGAAGTACAGACCTTTTCTTTAAATGTCTTGCTACTTTTTAAGAGAAATGAGGATGGGCTTTCCCTTTCAGAGAAGGCTTCACATCCTGCTGATAGGAAGGGGCAGGTGGGTGGGGGTTTGGGACTGGCGTCTGAATTCAGACCCGGCCCAGCTCAGGACAAGCAACCAACACACACACAAGGAGTGAGGGGAGATGAGGCAGGACAGAGGCTGAAAGAGTCACCGGGACAGGCTGATGTGTCCACCGCCCGGGCAAAAGTCAAGGTAGATGGAGGTACAAAGCAGAGAATGGGGCTCCCTTCCATGGGTCAGAGAGAACCTTCAGGCAGAGTCGTGCCAGCCCCATATGTCCTCCTGGAAGACCAGATCTCGGAGGGTGTGCTAGGACTTTCCACCCTGAAATTCTGCAGCCAGCACTGACCTAATCAGACCACGTCTCTCCCCACCAAGAGGCTGGCTCGCGCACAGACAACACGGCTACAGGCCAGCCTGTTGGTGCCATTTGGTTATCTGGCCAGGCGCTGTCCAGAGGCCCAGAGAGGAGCATGGCGCCCCACCCCCCAGGAGCTGGGTCCAACAGAGAAGCCAGGGCAGTGAACACAGAGCCCAGCGTTGGACGTGCAGGCAGGCGAGCGCTCGCGGGAAGGCTGGTGGCAGCCACACTGGCGGGACGCGTACAGGGGATACTGGTTAGAACCAGCGATCGGGAGAGAAACCCGACGGCAGGCCTCCCTTCCCCAGGCTCCCAATTCAAAACCTTTACGAAGGCCACCAGCCGTCAAGGCCACCCCACGGCCTGGCCTCCCTGCCAGCTCCCACACCACCGCAGCCCAGGCAGCAGACTCAGTGGGCGCACTCACCTTGGACTTGATGTGGCAGGACCTGTGGCCGCCCACGGCAATCTGCTTCTTCATCACGCTAAAGCGGTTGAACCGGCAGAGCAGGAGGCCGGCGCTATGCACCCGCAGGTTGAAGTCCACGTCGTCACACGTGAACCTGCTCAGAAGCAGAGGAGGGAGCAGATAGCACTGGACGCGGCCCACGGCCCCGGGCACGCCCCCAGCAGCCACGTGGAGTGTGCACCCCCCCGCGCCGGGGGGCTCGTTCCAACCTTGAAGACCTCGCTCAATAGCGGCATATAAAGAAGACAAAACAAATAAGGAGACCAGGTGTGGCTGCGATGTGTCTGCACCAGGCCGGGCTTAAACTACAGAAGGACTACCACTGGCTGATCACACGCTACAGGCACCGTGTGAGGGGCTTCACAGACACTGTTTCATCCATGCGTTACAAACAAAAAACAAAACAACAAACAAAGAACAAAAGGGAGGTGCCTGGGTGGCTCAGTCGGTTAAGCGCCCGACTCTGGCTCAAGTCATGATCTCATGGTTCGTGAATTCGAGCTCCACATCAGGCCCTGTGCTGACGGCTCGGAGCCTGGAGCCTGCTTCAGATTCTGTGTCTCCCTCACTCTCTGCCCCTCGCACTCTGTCTCTGTCTCTCAAAAAGAAACATTAAAAAATAAATAAATAAAATTTAAAAAAAAAGGAAAGAAAACAACAAACTCCCTAGAGTAAAAATATTAGCCACATTTTACAGCTGAGAAAAACAAGGCTCAGAGATGCTAAGTCATCAGCCTAAACTGCAAAGCTGTGAAAGAAAAAACCCAGAACTTAGCAGGGCAGCCTGGCTCCAAAAGCGACCCTCCCACGGCTCCTCCGACGGCCATCTTGGGTGTGGCCCCAGGGCTCCTCCGACGGCCATCTTGGGTGTGGCCCCAGGGCTCCTCAGACCGACATCTTGGGTGTGGCCAACTGCCTGGCCTATAGGGATGCCTGATAAGGGCTGGCAATCTGGTTATTCTTGAGATGTGAGCACTTCCGTGGCCAGGCCCAGAGAGAGAGTCATATGGAAATTATTTCCTAGTTTTCTTCAGTGTTAATGCTCCTAAAAACGGACGTATTCCGAGAAGGAAGCAAAAAAGTAAGAGAAATGACACAGTACGACGTAAGTCACTATATAAAGGATCACGTGAACCGATGAAGGAAGTTGAATGATCTTATGCAAATCTACAGTCTACAGAATTATACAATTAAAAAACAATTTTTTTTTTTAAGTTTATTTATCTTGGGGCGCTTGGGTGGCTCAGTTGGTTAAACGTCCGACTCCAGCTCGGGTCATGATCTCGCTATTTGTGAGTTCGAGCCCCGCGTTGGGCTCTGTGCTAACAGCTCAGAGCCTGGAGCCTTCTTTGGATTCTGTGTCTTCCTCTCCATGTACCCCTCCCCCGCTCATACTCATGTGCACATGCGCGCTCTCTCTCTCTCTCTCTCTCTCTCAAAAATAAGCATTAAAACAATTTTTTAAAATAAATAAATAAAAGTTTATTTATCTTGAGAGAGAGCGTAGCATGAGCGTACGTGCGTAAGGGGCAGGGAGAGATGTGGGGCTCAAACTCACAAACCCTGAGATCATGACCCGAGCCAAAATCAAGAGACGGGACACTCAACCAACTGAGCCACCCAGGCACCCCTATACGACAGAAAAATTAAAAAAAAAAAACCCGAGGGCTGATTTCAGCTTGGGTCATGGGTCTCGAAGTCTGTGGGATCAACCCTCTTCACTATCAGCACTATCAGCCTGCTTGGGATTCTCTCTCCCGCTCCCCCCCCCCCCCCCCCCCCCCCCCGCCCCTCCCACTTGTGCACACATACACACACACACACACACACACACACACACACGTGCGCGCTCTCTCTCTCAAAATAAAAAAATAAACATTAAAAAAACCCACCCCAAAACCTGAGAGCTGAAAGCAGGGCCAGAGCAATGCCCCGGGAAGGAAGCCTCCGGTTCCACTGGCCCCGCAGCGGGGAGGCGGCCGTCCCCCAGGCCTAAGGTTGCCCTTCAGGGCGGGCTCTGGGCGGGGGGCGGTGCCGACGGCCACAGAGGGCGGGGACTCACCGGTTCTGGTTGTACTGCACATTCTGGGTCAGGTCCACGTTCAGAATGATGAAGTCGTGCACGTGGCAGCGGGAGAAGGGCTCCCGCACCTCGGCGCTCCCGGTCTTGCTGGACCACTTCCGCATGCCAATCAGGGCATAGTGGGTGATGTTGGGGGACGCCTCGATGTGCTGCATGATGTGCTTCAAGGACACGTTTCTTTCTGCCCAGGAAAACTCCCTGCTCAAAAGAGGGAGACGGACGTCCCCAGGCTGAGGGGCAAACAGCAGCAGGGCCCCCAGGACCGGACGCTTAGGAGCTGGGTAGGGCGGGAGCAGGTGGAGCCCATCGCTGCCACCCTGAGTGCCGGGCGCCAGGCTAAGCGGGTCACATCTACTATTACGTACCCTCACGGCAACCTCATGACCTAGACCTTTCATCCCCATTCTACAAATGAGGAAAAAGGGGCTCTGAAGAACTTGCCCGGTGTCACTCAACAGAGCTCGGACTCAAACAGCGCCGTCCCCAAAGCCTACCTCCTCCCCATCAGGCTAAAACACTGCATTTCCCGTTTGCAGACCTGAGGGCAAAATGGTGGGGAGAGCGAGGCTTTCTGCTGTGAATTCCAGTAAGGGAATTCACCCCCCACCCTGACTGCCACTGTCTGAGGACTGTGATGACGACAGGGACACCTGATGACCAGGGAGGGGGCCGGCGGGAGGGGCTCCAGGGCTAGGAGCTGGGCCCCAGCACGCAGCTCAACTCTTCTGGACCCCAGCTTGCTTTTCCCCAGCCAAGGGGCTTAAATAGACTCTCTAGGGCCCTGGCCAGCCCTGACATGCCAGGGCGTTAATGGCTGCTTCAGAATAGAATTCGGAAACGCAGAATGAAGGCTCAATTCTCTCCCAGTCTCCGCCCCCGGCTGAGCTCTTGCCTTTGGAAGAGCGTCAGGGAGAATACTGCCAGCAAAGCAGAACTGCTCCCATAAACTACGGGCAGCTCTATCATCCGGAACACATTTTCTCTCTAGAAGAACAGGGACTAGTGCTGATTGTCACAGGAGGGTACCACTAACATAAAAGAGGTGAACTGACCTCACGTTTCTTAAAAAAAAAAAAAAGCCAAAAATAATCAGAAGTCATCAGGCAGCCCTAAGTTGAAACATCCATGTGGCAAAAATCACAAAAGGAAGTATTTTACCAACGATGTTCAGAGTCTATCTACTGAGCCTTCCCTACATTGTGCCCTCTGGTGCCCACCTCCAGGCACACCCTTCAGAGTTTAGTTGTGACACTAATGTCACACAGCAAATAAAAATGCAGCTGGCTGTTAGGAATTAGGCTGGCGGCAGGGGGAGGGTGTGGAAGGCTCCAGGAGGGAATTTCTGGGCCACTGGTGATGTCCCATTTCTTCCAACGGGAGTTGGTTAAATGGGTGATCAGTGTGTGAAAATTTCTGGACGTGTCCTACTTTCCGTAGGTATTTTATACTGAATATATACTGTGTGATTTTCTGTACGTATTATACATCCAAGAAAAGTTTTAAAAAGTTAAAAACACAAGGGGCCGCCTGGGTGGCTCAGTCAGTTAAGCGTTTGACTCCTGATTTCGGCTCAGGACCTGATCTTGTGGCTTGTGAGTCTGAGCCCCCAAATCGGGCTCTGCGCTGACAGTGTGGAGCCTGCTTGAGATTCTCTTTCTCTGCCCCTCCCCTACTCTCTCTCTCTCGCTCTCAAAATAAATGAAAAATAAGAAACTTAAAAAAAATTGAAACCTCAAAAGTACGCTGGGCTTGGAATAAGAGCCTGCGACATACAAGGCCATGTGAACCACATACTGTGCTTTCTAAGATGCGGTGTCCTCTGTGGTCCTCAGGAGGTAGCTAAGAAGCCCCCATTGAAAAGGAACAGCTTTGGGGCACCTGGCTGGCTCAGTCGGTTGACGTCCAACTTCAGCTCAGGTCACGATCTCACAGTTCGTGAGTTCGAGCCCCGCGTCCAGCTTTCTGCTGGTCAGCGCAGAGCCCATTTGGATCCTCTGTCCCCCTACTCTCTCCGTCCCTCCCTTGCTCACGCTCTCTCCAAAAAATAAATAAATAAACACTAAAAAAAAAAAAAAAAAGGAACAGGTTCATGTTCCTTCCAGGGTCGGGGTGGGGGGCGGGGGCACCTCACCGGCTTCTTTCTCCGCCACAGTCTACATCCACCACGTTCCACATCACGCAGGAGTCGTCCGAGATCACGATGAAAGGCCAGATGTCCTGTGGCTTGATCCCCAGCTCCTCCTGCCGGTTCCTCTCCAGCTCCAGATTGTGGTAAGACAGCTCCTTGATCAGGAAGTGGGCGGCGCCTGAAATGGGCAAACCCGAGGCCCACTCTTGGGTCGGTCCTCCACGGACATCAACCCAGGACAGGCCCACTCTCAGGTCTGCCCTACCCGGGACCAAGGCCCCATCTGGAGTTAGAAAGGCTCATCGAGGCCCCGGCCCATGACCAGCCAGCTCCCGACGGGCCTAATCTCCATCGCCAACCTGCACACACATTTGTCTGCTTATCCTTGTCTCTGACCGTGGAGAACGTGAATCAAAGCAGTGACCAAAGACGGAAGAAGACTATAGCTTTCAAGACGAAAAAGCCTAATGAAGAATGTTTAACCCATTCATCTCTAGGACCGTCTCCCAAAAGTCTCCGTTCGCAGGAATTTTACCAAGCAGGGCATGTTAAAAAATGCCTACCAACTCCAGCGCTGTTGAAGATGCTTGGGAGCACCAGCATGATGTGGTTGGGCCAGTATTTCTTATAAATGGCCATTTCATACTCCTTGACGACCAGCACGTGCAGATGGCTGGCACCATCCATGGCATGGTACAGGTTAAAGAGTCCGTGTTCGTGACGGCCGGTTGTCGGGGTGAACGTCGGACTTTTTATATACTCGTGGCTCTGGAAAGCAGAGGAATGATGAGGGGAAGTGTTTGTGAATACGGTCACGATCACTCCCCTCCCTTTGAAATGGGACTTCGCGGAAGCTTCCGAGAAGAGAACGCAGCCAGTTTCCACACTCACTGAATGCAGCTTAGCCTTGGGACTTGCTTTTCCCGAGAAGACGACGTGAACACGATGGTTTGCGCCCGTTCCGAGCCTGGCCCCCCGAGGACGGACACATTCCACCCTCTCTCTCTCAGACCCCTCCCCGAGAGGAGCCGGGGCTGGCCTGCTGGGGCAGGAGAGACCGCAGCGGGCAGGGATGGGCGTCCCACTGAGGCGACCCTCGCCCGGCCAGCCCCCAGCTGACCTGGCAGCTAACCACAGACACGAGTGATCGCAACAAGCCAGGGTAACCACACAGCGGGACCGAGCCCAAGCTGCCAGCCCGAAGAATCGCAAGCGGAGTGAGGGCTTGCTTGGGAACGGTCAGTTACACAACCGAAACTAACTGGCATGTGTCAGTGACCCAAACGGATCCCCCTCCCGTGTTGGCACTGAATATGTGCGGAATTTAAGTCTGGACGATTTAAATCCCTCAGTCCCTCATCCCTGCAGCCTAGCTCCTAATCCACTCCAGTTGTGAATCTTTTATATCAAGAACTGGGTTTTCCTCCACTCTGCCCTCAACAAAAAAGTTCTTCTGGTTGAGCTAGGCCTTCCACTCCTTCTGAGTTCCTCAGAGCACCTGCCACAAAAAAAGCTGTGCTGCACCTGGTGCCCGTACCCAGTTCTGGCTGGAACTGGCTGGAACTGGCTGGAAAAGCGAGGGGGGGGGGGGGACAGAGAAACCCTCCACCAGTGCAACAGCCCACCCCAGCCCACAGGGTAGGAGACGCCTTGTCATAAAGGCCCCCATTGTTCTTTACAAATGTTTTCAGTGCTTGGTAAAAGACTGCCAGGTCTGAAAGATTATTCCACCCCAAGGTACTGGCCCTCTGGAGAACGAAAAGCAGCGTCCCACACAAGGGTCACATTGGCCGGGGCTGGGGGCAGGCAGCAAGCTGACTCTGAGACGGTCAGGCTGGATCTGTGAAACCAAGCATCCCTATGAGGAGGGCCTCTAAGAATGCTGGTCACGGACTTTGGTGGACTCTATCGGGTTTTCCACGTATGATATCATGTCCTCTGCAAAAAGGGAAAGCTTGACTTCATCTTTGCCAATTTGGATGCCTTTGATTCCCTTTTGTTGTCTGATTGCTGAGGCTAGAACTTCCAACACTATGTGAAACAACAGCGGTGAGAGTGGACATCCCTGTCGTGTTCCTGATCTCAGGGAAAAAGCTCTCAGTTTTTCCCCATTGAGGATGCTATTAGCTGTGGGCTTTTCATAAATGGCTTTTATGATGTTTAAGTATGTTCCTTCTATCCCGACTTTCTCGAGGGTTTTTATTAAGAAAGGATGCTGAGGGGCGCCTGGGTGGCGCAGTCGGTTAAGCGTCCGACTTCAGCCAGGTCACGATCTCGCGGTCCGTGAGTTCGAGCCCCGCGTCAGGCTCTGGGCTGATGGCTCGGAGCCTGGAGCCTGTTTCCGATTCTGTGTCTCCCTCTCTCTCTGCCCCTTCCCC